>NC_139256.1:2159870-2286610 GCF_977018435.1 Lepisma saccharinum
TATCCTCTTCCTTTTCTCTCTTCTATTCTCTTTTCTCTTTATTCTCAAGATTCTTCTTCCTCGTCTTCCAACTTTCTTCTAGTAAAGAAATTATTATCATCTATCTCTTCTTCCAGTCTGGTTTCTGTTGAGATTTTTTCCTTATGTTCCACATCTTCATAGAATATATGCTCTCTTTGCCTTTTCCATCTCGTGTTCTTTTTTTTCTTCTCTTCGGCGAAGTAGCATCTGAGTCCATCTGATCTGTGTCCACATTTTTGAACATACCACGAGCTTTCCTCAAGTTCATCTCTATTTTCAATTTCTTCCTTTTCATTTTCTTCCATTTCTTTACGGGAATATATCTGTCTCATTTCACATCTTTTCTTTATTTGTTTACATCTTCTTCTAGACTTATGCTTCTTTCCATCCTCCGTCAGACTCGTCACTGGAACTTTCTTCTTTCATCTTCCTTGACATCAATCTCTTCCTCTTCATTTCTTCCTTTTCTTGACCTCTTTAACTTCCTGCGTGTTTCCTTCTCTTAACTTCAAAGCTTCCTTCTCAATTCTATTATTCATCTCGCTTCTTCTATCTTGCTGTCATTTTCTTCTGTTCTTGAAATGGCTACTTCTATCTGAGAATCACTTTCACCAAGTTCTCTCTCCAAACTTTCATTTCTTTGTTCATTTTCTTCTCCAAGCTCTGAAATTTCATTTTCGGTTCCTCTATCCATATCTAAACTTGTCCTCTCGACTGACAGCGTTGTTCCTTCTATTATTTTCTCCCTTTTGTCAAACAACCCCATCATCCTTCTATTTTTCTATTCCTTTCGTTAAACTTCTTTTCAATTAGCATCGATAACTTCTTGAACATTTCCGTCCAGCTCATCTCTTCAGTCTCCTTTTGTTTTTCCTTCATTATAATTTCTCTGTTCTCATCCTCAGCTTTATTTGCTTTCTCCATCTTGGCTTTTTCTCTTTGCTTTCTTATTCACAATTCTTCTAGCCACAACGTTGGTCGCCACTTGTGCAACGTCCCTCTTTCGTGGTTAAGGCCCCACGTTGGGCGCCATTCATTAATGCTAACAATATTTGGTGCAAGGTGAATAAATCTTAATCTTAAACCTCAGCTAGCATATCATCAGGGTAGGGTTCTTTGTAGACAATGAAACCAGACAGGATGCCTTCCAATGGAGACCTTTAAACATATATATTATTCAAACACAGGATACATGGAATCAGAATATTTACATGATAAGTTAAGTTCTTCTATAATTCTTATTTACAGTCAATTTTCATTTCAATATGCTTTTATTATTTATTTTGTTGATTTGTATGTTCTTCTCTCTGGACTTCCTCCTTAATGGACAGTCTGGATCTGGACTTCCTTCTCAATATGGAGGATCTGGATCTGGACTTCCTTCTCAATATGGAGGATCTGGATCTGGACTTCCTTCTCAATATGGAGGATCTGGATCTGGACTTCCTTCTTAATGGATGTTCTGGATCTGGACTTCCTTCTTGTCTTCTTTGTTAACTTCCCTCTGGATTTCCATTTATTTGTTTTTGACGATTTAATGAATTCCTTTATCCTTTTTCCAGCTTTTTTCCTTAAGCTTTGGGAATTATACTAATTTCTTCCCTTGAGGTTGCGATTGGAATGTGCCAACACTAAATAAGTCCAACCTAGTGTGTACTTGGTGCTAAAGGGCTGACACGTGCAACCAAAAGTGCTGTGGGGTGTCAATTGTAACAGGCAGTCACTGGGGTAAACAAATTTTCCACTATTGGAAAGGTAAATCAAATCAGACAGATTCAAGATCTGTTCAAAGACACAAATTTGTCTCAGTGCTTTGACTTCTTTAGTTTTCTGATCAATTTACATATGATCACTAGTTTGATTTATCGAGTATATACATTAATTTATTTCTTTTATATTTATTCTTTGTCTTCTTATAATAGATTCTATTGTTTTTCATCTTTCAAATTTGCTTTGTTCTTATTTATGAATAGTTTTTATTGTATGTACGCATTGCTTGTATTATAGAATTATTTTCCTGTAGTTTAACAGATTCTTTTTGTTTAAAAAAATTACTAGCCATTGTTATAACTGTATCTTTAGTCAAAATGAAAATAAATGTCTGATGAAAGGAGCGTGTGTTCTCCTGAAACGTCACAAAGAAAAACTGTTTTCTTATGCTTGTAATAACCGTAAACTACAGGAAAATAACTTATTTATTCACATATATTATGCTAATTCTTAATCTTGCTTGCCTGGTGCTGCCATCTCTATTCCTCTTTGGCAAACTGTTTACATTACTTGGTCCTATTGGGTAGGTAACAACTACTGTCAGATTTTTTATTCCTGTTCTCAAAGCCATTCCAAAATAAAACTTACACCAAACAAAGATTACATTTAACTGTATAACACCTTATTTACACAAAAATTGAAGATACGTTTTTTTTTATTGAAATTTCAATATTTTCATGCGAGACTATTTTATATGAAAACTATACTCCCTTAGCTTCAAAATAAGGTCAAGATGAAAGTTATACCATAATTATATGAAAAGTTATGAATGTCTTTTTTTCACCTTATAAGCATAAATTTGACATTTTTTTATAAAGTTGGCAACCCTGCTGTATGAACACCGTGTATCACTAAGGGCTAAAATTTTACATGTCACTTCATGTCCTCTACCATCCTACAAAGTTTTATAAAAATCTGAGATGGTCGTGTTGAAAACTTAATTTTTTGACATGATTTGGCATGGAATGCCCCTCATTTTAGTTACACAGAAACATAGTACTCACATTTTTCACAAAGTTTTTTTAGTTTGTCCTATTAATTTAGGTGGCCGCTGCGACCATCCTCACTGGAGCCTGTTGCATTTCTCTGTAACTATTTACTGCAGCATCTCTCGTTTCTAAGAATATGAATACTCAATGTAAATGATATTTTGTCCATTTCAGGTGTGAAAACCTTTCACAGTGTTAGCTCTAGCGGAAACATAAGGATTGGGAAGCTAAACAACATAAACATGGCCCAGCTTATTTTCCTCAATAAGGAGCAAGTTATACCAGTGACTCTAACGTTCAAGAAACTGACTGCAACAAATGATGTTAACGTTGGAAACTTTGTCAATGGATATAGGCTGAAGGAAGAGTTTGATAATACAGTCTTCGTAAGTTTTGGATGTTATTTTTCCACTTTAAAAACAAGCGTAACTTGGAGGGAAGGGACAACTGTTTCCAAAGAAGTTCTGATCAAAGTTGTTTTATTTATTTTTTTTAATTTTTATTATTTTTTATTTGTATTTTTATTTGCATTTTTTTATTTGTATTATTTTTTTATTTACAAAATAAAAACTTTATTTAAGAGAGTGAAGCAATAAAACAAGACACAAACTGTAGCTAAATATTAGGGCTTTAAATTTTGTCAGTTAAAAACCTAAGATATCTTGGACTTTGAAGTTAACAAATTGACTGTCATGGTGGTATTTTCTTTCCATGTGGCCATGATGTTTATTACGAGAATATAATAAAAATATTAAAAGCAACATGTTTCTTGATGATTAGATGAAAAATTGTTTTTAATTATTTTATGTGTGTGAGCCATACATATGCAACTCACACAGTGCTAAAATAAATTATTATGCCATGCGAGTTATTTGGCTCTCAGCATATTTATTGATTTTTTTTCGGCGCACTGAGTCTTTTTTTATTTGCAACATGACTGTCATATGCTATTCTACCAATATCATTCAAGGAGCTGGCCAGCAAAAATTCAAGGCCAAATGCACAATTAGAAAAACTTGAAAACAGTTCATGAGGAAAAGTTGTTTTATTTTACTAATCAATTTGT
The DNA here is from genome assembly GCF_977018435.1 of Lepisma saccharinum. Classification (NCBI taxonomy): domain Eukaryota; kingdom Metazoa; phylum Arthropoda; class Insecta; order Zygentoma; family Lepismatidae; genus Lepisma; species Lepisma saccharinum. The sequence continues at coordinate 2,163,717 of NC_139256.1, forward strand.
GAAATTTAAAGCCAGAAATAAATAGAAAAGAAGTTATTGTACATCTATTAATTTGATGAAAGTTTATTAAAGTACTTGTATTAATTGTAACAATAACAGCATTGCTAAATAAGATTTCACAAACGATCTGCAAAATTTTGTCCACTGAGTCACACTTCACATAACGTGTGTGTTAACACATGGGTGTGTATATATAGTTCATGTAAGGGGGGGGGGGGGTTCAACTTTTGGTATGATTAGGGTTGCTATATTTCTTCATAAGTAAAAATCCGGGACACAGCTGACCTGAACCTTGTTGGGGAGTGGGGGGGGGAGGTGCTGGACTGGACAAATTTGTATGTATGAAATGTGCATGCACCTTTACCTCTGAACAATTGATTGATTGATTTATTTTACTTTGCTTCTGTGCCACAATGCAGTACAGGAAAGAAGTAAAATGCAAGCGAAGCGAGTAAGAAAAAATTTCTGATCCAAATTTTTGCAAACTGAAAACAATATTGATTTAATAGGGCACAAACAATTTCATGGGGCACCATGGCATTATCTTTACATTTTTTTTTTCATTTAGATTGTTTGGCGCCGAGGGCAAACTCCCGGAAAAAAATGAAATTGAGTGGGCAATTACTACTCTGTGCTTCACTGCAGGTTCTCTTGGCCGTCTGGAAGAAATTATGCAAAAAAGACGTAAAAACTAATACCATCTTGATTGTCCTTTTGTCCTGCTACTCTTAGATTCAGCCAGTCTTGCTTTCTTTTACTTAAATGTTTGCAACCCCGCAGAATTGATTTCCGTCCACTGCACCCCCTTAACCCATAGTTTCTTTGAACTTTCGTCAGCTTGAAAATATAATATTGTTTAATAACGGCAATAAGATTCCGCTACACTAAACTTCTAGGTGAAAAAGTATAATATAGGGGAATTGACATCTGGAAAGGGGGACAAGGATGGCCACACTTCCCCTTAGAAAACTAATGTCAATCTAAAAGTATATATTTCACACGTATAATTTTATTTCAAGTACAGTAATTTACATAAATTATTATAATGGGGATGCGGGAATGCAATAATTTCAAATTCAAGAGGTGTTTTTTTGTGGGAGCAAAACTATTATCAGGGTGATATGACCCATGGAAAAATACCTTGCTTGTCCTTCCATGGAAAAAATCTGCGGACGTTCATGATTAGTGGGGGAGAATTTTTTTTAATATCTCGTTTAAAAACTGGCATGTTCACAGTACCCCCTTTGAGGTGCCCAACATAATCTTGCACTGCATGAAAACAAATTGGTTAGAACAAGTGAAGATGTTTCAAACTCCCCACAGGTTACACAGTGAAGAAACTGAAGAGCTTGCTGAAATATTTCTCTTTTACTAGTAAATTGTAACGTCTGTAGTTTCTTTAATAATTAATGAAGACAATTCTAAAAGCCACGCTACTTAGTATTGATGCTTTTCTGTTCATCTTGTGTCAAACAACTTGAGAATGTTACGGTGTTTCCCTGGTTTTCTTGCACTGTGTTTTTGAAAACCAATTTAAGAAAACTCGAAGGGAAAAAAAATATAACATGATTTGACAGTCCAAATACAGTTCCAAAACTACAGTATCAGGAAATTGCAGACATTTGGTCTGTAGTCCCATCTAGTGTGTGAAATTACGTAATTTTCTTCCCATCCATATCCTGTACTATACGTCTCGAATTCAGGAGACTAAAATAAGTCCGAAGAATTTTTTATGATCAAGCGGATAGAAGAGGAACTCTGGTAATTTTATTGAACCATAAGGAGGGGGGGTGAACCTGTTGAACCCCTCCCTTAAATACGCCCATGATGTTACAGCATGGTAGTGTGAGTTGCTTGTGCACCACAAGGCTCCCAAGGTAAGGAGACGTGCAAGTTAAATATGCTTTGTGAGGTCTCTTGCTTGAATCTCGCATGAGTTATAAACTGTCATATGAGTTGTATTTTGTATTTCTTGATATGCATGTACATTATCCTGGAGCTTTCACGTGGCAATTTGCTCTTTTCCAGCTACATGAAGCCCAAGAAATCTCAGGCAAGAAAACTTTCCTAAAAAACATTACTGTAAGAGGAAACTTGAATGCAAATTTTGTAAATGAATGGGATCTAAATAATGCAGTTACCTTGGAAACTGATCAAACTATTAAAGGTAAGAAATCTTACACAATTTTTATTCGCATCGGAAACTAAATGGTAACAAAGTTTATTTTTATTTCATGATCCATTAATGATGTGGGATAGATAACTTTCATTGTTAATCTGTAATTATTCCATTACAAAGTAAGTTTCACTCACGATGGAATCTGAGATGTCCACCATGTTATATGCATCAATCTGAGGTGTAGAACCAGTGGCGGATCCAAAAGTTACAGTTGGGAGGGGTTGAAAAATATTTGGCACAATAATATATCGAAGAAGTTGGGAGGGGCGATTACCCTTATTGCCCTCCCTCTGGATCCGTGCCTGTGTAGAACATGGTATGTCTTCAAAAATGATGCGTGCAGCAGCCAGATATCTTTGAGAGTTAGTCTTGTATTTAATTAATTAACAAATGCAAAATCTATTTTCGCTGTTGACACTCCAAATTATGCCAATATTTTTGGAAAAATTAGATTAAACATAGCTGAAACACACGTGTGTTCACTTCACTTTTAACTTTTTTTTAAAAAAAAGTAGGTTACTTTTCATTGTATGATAGTGATCCTTAACTTTGTATGTAATAGGGGTGGGCCAGTAAGAAATTTTGGCAGATACCGATATAGTTCCAATATAAAATTTACTGTTATTGTACTGATCCGATATAAAATTCTAAATGGTTTTTGAGGAACCTAAATGAATCATTGACCTCCTTAATAAATGCATATTTCAAGGTTAATGCAATGCAAAAGAAGTTGCATATTTAGACATTACTTTTTTAAAAGTAGGGCATGGAGATTATCCATAAAATTATGACAAAATGGCATAGGTTTGCACTAAATTATGAGATATTTATAGATACATCAGATCGGTAAAATAATAGGTGATTTTACTGGTAAACCGATTTTGGCCAATACCAGTAGAGTAACGATTAATCTGTCCCATCCTTAGTATATAGTCCTATGCTTTTAACCGTAGGGGAATTCACATTGTTGTCTGCCAACTTGAAAGGATCACTTCGAGTACTGGGGTTGGTTTCTGACATCGACCCAATGATGTGGCAAGAGAGAGCAGTGGCATTGGATAAACCACAAGAGATTTCTGGAAAATGGTTTGTTCATGGAAATGTAACATTTTTGGCTGATGTAGTGGGCAAAGGACTTCTTGATGGTGTAGACATTTGTCAGTTTCAGAAAGAAATTGATTTTCTTTCCAACAAAACTGATGATGTAGAATATAAACTGAAGGTGAGTGTAGTTCTTTAATATTTTTAGTATGATATCAGCAGGGGTGTAAAATTGTCAGTAAAATCAGTAAAAGTCAGTTTTTCATCATATTCTGTAATTTGTCAGTATTTTTTAAAAAAGTTAATTTGTTACCCCATTTACAACTTTCTTTAAACGCTGTGGGTGGGTTTTTTTTCTTACAATTTGACTAGAAGTAAAGCCCATTTTGTACAGTTTCTTCTATCATCAGTGGCATTTACTGGAAATTTGACCTGGTTTATTATTATTATTTCAGAAATTGAACTCAACAGGTATATTACCCATTTATGGCATTCATTATACAATAATTTTATGATAACATTATTGATTAATTGCACAGATAAATGTAATATATAGACAGAAAACACATTTAACAAACATACAGGTCTTACATTCTTTCGTAATTTTTGTCATTTTAGCATATAACTTTTCAAAATTGTTATTTTTTTCCTGTAGTTTACGGTTATTACAAGCATAAGAAAACAGTTTTTTCTTTGTGACGTTTCAGGAGAACACACGCTCCTTTCATCAGACATTTATTTTCATTTTGACTAAAGATACAGTTATAACAATTGTTAGTAATTTTTAAACAAAAAGAATCTGTACATACAAGAAAAACTATTTCAAAATTGTGGTCGGGCAAAATAGGTCCACACTGTTTTCACTTTTAATGATATCATTAAATGTTTGCACATATTCCAAATTGGGGATATGGCCAGTGCATTGGTTCTACTTCATTGGAGGCTGAAGAGTTGCCTACTTGGTCGTAATTTGCTTGAGGGGACGTAGAAATCATGCTGTGACAGGGTGAAAGGAGCTTCAATGTGATTATTTATAATTTTGTGGAGGAAAATGAGCTGGTGCGTCTGTTGTTGAGTTGTTAGGTTAAAATATCTGAGAAGGCTCTCTTTGGATTCCATTTGAGGATAAATACCATCTAGTTTGTACTTTACGTACCTTAAGAATTTCATTTGTTCTATTTTGTTTGTCTTGCTGGGTTTTAGGGTGCCACACTATGCTTGCGTATTCAATCTTCGCTGTAACGTAAGCATTATAAAGCATCATTAAGCTTCCAACTTTTTTGAACCCCTTGCATGTACGCATTATAAATCCCACAAGTCTGTAAGCCTTGTTTGTTGTGAAGTTAACGTGCACATGAAATATAAGTTTAGAATCAAACAGGTGGTTGTTTCTACCCATTTTAATTTTTGTTTATTTATGAAATATTCGTATTTTATTGATGTTGTGTTTAGAGTATATGACACTTAGTAATATTTTTGGCTTAAGATTAGTTTGTTGCTTTCGCACCATTACTGCAGCAATTCTTATTTATTGTGTATACATTTATTATACACCCCATCTAAAATAATTAAATATAATAGAAATAAAACACCATGCAACTTGGCAAGTAAAACAAAAACAGAAGTCTGACAACTTCAAAATTTCTGGTAATTTCTATATTTTCATAAAATTTCAGTTTACCTTAAATTGGACCTGAATTCTCCTTACCCAAGGAAATTTTCCCTTCACTTCCTCTACCAAGCATGGCACAGAAAATAAGAAGGAACAAACCAATGGTAGAACTGAGCGCACAGGGTGCATTTTTTTAAATAGCCACTCTCTTAGACTCCCCGCCCTTCATGTGTCCAGTCGGGGAGGAAACCTGCTCGTCAGAATGGATCTCCAATGATCAGTGCCAAACCAGTCTTTAATTCTTTAAATAATTTACATTCATTCTGGTTTAGAAGCTTGTTTTAATAGCTTGCACTATACAATACGGTGGCCACAAATTAAGGGGAAACCTTTTGATTATCAATTAACATTTAACAATGAGAAATATTTATAACATTGGCAACTTTTTATTTTCTGAAGATAGTAACTTAGACATCACAATGACAATTTTATCTTGTAATTGGCTTTCCTTCTATCTGTTTGTGGCTTACCAGATTTTTAAGGTATGAAACACTTGCGGTTGCATCAAATAATTTGTTGATTCTTGAGACAGTGCCACTTTTTTAAGTGCTAGAGGTCCACATTCCTGCAACCTTCTTCACTGAACTTAAGCTACACATTATTGGTATTTCAAGATACATGTACCCATTTGACATGCTGCTCAATACTTAGGTGACTTGCTGCCATTCTAAACCACATTTACTTCTTCTGCTATGTCAGATAGATTTTACATACAGGTAAAGAAAGATAAAAAGGGAAGAGAAATACTAGCTCAATTAATACAAAAGTTAGTGACAAAAGATGCCACTAATTCATGGCCACCCTGAATATTGAGCAATTGCCAATATATTAAAGCTAAATGTATAATAATATATTTAACCCTCGCATTACCAAGCGGGGTATTCTGACTACCCCAGGTTGATTTTTCCCTATAATAATTTTATCTGAAGAGCTACATACTTGTGGTTTTATGACTTTGTTCTAAAATGATTGAAATTGTATTTACACTTGTAACTGACCCAATTTTTTTGTTTGTATATTTATTATTGATGGAATATATTGGTGGGGTTGTGAGAGTACCCCGCTTGGTATGAAATGTCTTTTCTTATTTGTCAAAAATGAAGGTTTTACAAAATATATGTCTCATTCATCTTCGTTATTTAATTTTTCCATTGTTAAGTTTTACCATACATCCATTGTTGAGCTCAAATAACATATATTGTTCTCTATTGTTTCAGGTTACTATTGTTGAGTTGAATTAGAGCATGCATACATGGCAACGTTGTACTAGTGGTACCATATGTTCAGTTTAAATACTTTTAATAATTTGAAAACTGTATTTCAATACTAAATAAAGCTATTCATTGAAAATAACAGAATCTAAAAACAAATAATACACTAAATCACAAAATTTTATTGGGGTAGTCAAAATACCTCACTTGGTAAAATAAAGGTGTCGAAAAGCTTGGCAACTGGAGGGTTAAAAAGTTGGTTTACTGGTGGTACCCGAGGTGACATGGAAAATACGCCATTGCCTATCAGTGATGAAATCATTTCTTGCGTATTATCTTTCTTCAGTTAGCGAAAAATGTTCTAATATTACTATCTGAGAGCTACTTTTCCTACTGTATGATCTTGTAGAAGAGAACCAGGTATTCCTTGTTAATATCACACAGGAGCTCTTAGAGGTGGCATTAGCATTCATTCAAGATTGTTACATTTCAATTTCTTGAGAATAATAATAGTGCATAGTATTGGAATTTTGAGTGACCCACAGAAGCTGCATAATTTAATCTTTATTTTATTGTTCATGAAGATAGATAACATGTACAGTTGATTTTTTTACGTTTCAGATGAACTACACCAGCATGTGTGAAAATGTTAAGAGCCTCCATGAAACTGCAGTTTCTCAAATTTCCTTGCTTCACAAATATGAAATTGTACAAGTTATGAAACTACCATACAAAGTACAGAGCATGCACAATTTCCAGGTATGTATTTCGGTTGAATCTTCTAGCCATGATTTGTCTTTGAGGTTGTTCCATAAAACTAAAACTTCCACCGGGTGCAGCAGTCAGCAGGTGGAATCCCATTACTACTGTTCACTGGTTTCTAGGTCAAAGTCCACCACCTCTCTTAATGCTGGGCTAACACTGAAAGTTCATCTCCTCAGTAGGAATCCAACCAGTTACTTTATGTGGGAACCGAAAGATGATTCTCGTATAGCCACATTCATGCATACTAAATATTGTACCTAAATATTGGAATAGAAGTTGAATAACACACTATGTACTACATGTGGCCTCCCAGATGGCCTAGTGGTAATGTTGTTGCCTTGTAATCAAGGGATTCCAAGTTCCAATACCTAGTGGAGGCACATAGTGGTTGGGATCCCACTAAACTGTAGATCTAGTCACAATTAGCTTTATGTGCATAAAATGGACTTAAAAATTAGCCAAATGAATCTATGTACTAAAAAATGCAATCCGTGACCAGTATAAAAATCATAATTGTTTCATTGCAGAAGGTGTGCAGTCATCAAACAATTCACTTTGTGCATAAATAAAAGCAAATATTTGAAACAAAATTTTTAATATTTGCATGTTATTTCATAACTGAATAAACACTAAAGTCGGGACGCGCTAGCAAGCGGCATGGAACCACCCGCTCTTGTAGCGATGTGCAGTTACCGGATTGACCTACTTCAGGATTTTTGCAAGTCCACAGAAACACGTGTAGGATTAAACATCTGGTTAAATAGTCAACAACGGGATACTTCCATTGTTCTCATTCTCAGCAAAAACAACTGATTCTTTAACTACTACTTCTGTTCTTTCATTCATTTTTTGTTTTTACATACAGGTAGATTGAAGCATTAATTACACATGTACCAAATGTATCATTAATGTTTAGGAAATCGAGCAATTGCCAAGCGTTTCGTTGTAATTAATTGAACTCTGTATTGCCAGAGCCTGTATTATCCTGTAGCTTCCCAAATTATCTCACTTCACACACCCACATATGCCTCCCCGATGGTACAGTGGTAGGGTAAGCATCGTCGCCTTGTAATCAAGTAGTGCTGGGTTCGATACCCTGTCGAGGCACATAGTGGTTCGGATCCCACTTCCAACTGTAGGTCCATTCCAGATTAGCCGTAGTGTGCATAAAGTGGACTTTAAAACACCAGCTCAATCAATCAATCAAATCACACACAATTGATTTGTTCTTGATAAATTCTTCTCTGTAATACAGTAACTCAGTTCTGTGAAATTCTGTATAAAAGGTAAATTTTTGTAGGTTCCGCAAAATATAATTTAACAAACGTGTTAACGAAACCAAGTTGTACGTAATTTGTTTATATGTTATTCACCCTAATTTTCAAGAAATAAATTTCATTTGTATGTTCTGAAGCTTCAACTATGTCACAGAAGTATAAATTCCATGTCGTTACAAAACAAAGGGTGAGTTTCGTATACAAAAACAATAGGCGGGCATAGCTGCGGTCGGTATTGAGTTGTGAAAAAGACAAACGTCACAGTGTGACAAAGAAGGCAAAGAGAGGCGGCATGAAATCAAAGGAGAACGATTTGCCACAGTTGTTCATAACACAACTCATTTTCTTTTGTAGGTAATTGTGATACAATACAACACAAGTAAAAATATCCCGGTAACTGATGCTTGCAATGTACCATGATAAAAACACAATGGAGTTCTTTCAGTGAAGGTTTTCGGTTGCTGTGTAGAGCAGGAAAATAAAATGTTTCATGCTTGCCACCATGTAAAATTCACACAGGAAATTAACGTTAACCTACAAGAAACTTCGGATTCAAACTTCTAGATTCGTTAAATTATCACTTTACGATGGAAATAACATATATTAGCATACTGATACGTACGTGCTTAATTTCCCGTGACGCTTAATTTTTTCCCCGAGCTTGCCAACAGCTGACTAGCCTGTCCATCTGTTTGTGCGAACGTGGCAACGTAGAAAATCCCCAGCCACATGGCAGCCAACGAGGAGACAGAATTTGGTCACGTTCTGCGTTCTGATTGCACGCAGCTTCTTATCGCGTCCCAACTGTAATTACACTGGTGAGTGCATTGTCAGGTTTTCAAACATACAATTATTTTATGTTGAATATGGTTTCTTAGTTGCTAGAGTTATACTTTAGTTTGCACTTCAAGAATAGTTTTCATTCCATCTAGATCTAGTACGAAATTCACCCCTGAAATGTTTCAGACCTAATTATGTAATTATACCCAACCATGCCCCCCCCCCTCGAGCCATGAAAATTTTTAATTTGAACGTATAAAAACCTACAAAATTACGTTGACAGTTTTTCAAATTTTGTATGAATTTCGATTTTGTTCTTGCACAACTAAATAGGTTGTTTCTGGACAAATAGCTCAATATTGCAGTCTGCAATATTGGGCTATTTTAGTTCTATAACCATTGATGCAAGGCTATCAGACATTCCGATTTAGTCGGGACAGTTCATTCCTTTTAATCAGTGGTGTGCGGTGACATTTTACATTGGGGAAGCAGATCCCAAAAAATTAAGAGAACCAAGAATGTATGTTGTACTGAAAAAATTAGCACTGTACTTGATACTGTTTCCATAACGTCTCTAAGGGAAAGATGAATGTCCTGGTGCAGTTGTTCATTATTTAGAATTTCAGTTGGTCTGTTGTTGATCGTGGATGATTGAAACAATTTTCAAGATTTTCACACATTGCAATATTCACAAATCCACTTTGGCACCATGTAGTTCATAGTAAACAACACTAAAAGTTTTTGAAGCAAACAAATAGAAATTCACCCACCTGAAAAACCGTAACTTTTCACCTTGCAAAGTGCTTGAAAAAAGTGTGAGCGTGGCCAGCAAGTTTTACCAACTCTATTTGGCGATGTGTCCATGGACATGTTAGCTGTCTTAACATTCACATAGAATGTCATCCGTATGTCAGCAATCATATTTTTGTGTTTCTCCTGTATTTTGAAGCTTTATACTTTATTTATGAATATACATTTTAACTAGCTTGGTGGATATGCTAAATCGCTGACAGTATACAGTATACTTGGACACTTAATCGTGCAGTTTGCAACACTGAGGACATCAGTACACTGAAGCGATGGCACTCTGGCTTTCTTTCAGCGTTACCGGTTGGAAAACAAAATTTGGCTCCATGCAACCTACTCTCCCATTGGACCTTCAAGGTCGCCGGGGGATTTCTCGGGCCCATGGTGGCATTGCAGGCTACAGGATGTCCAGGGTGATGTTACTCATGCTTGGTCAACGTGCAGCGAGAGGGTATTGATGGCCCCATATTGGTAAAGCACGAACCTTGGATGCTTTCAGGTTGATATTCTGTTGAGGCAACCCGGAAGAAATAATGAAAAACCAAAAGTTAAATAATTAATTTGTAACAGTTATGCTGTGTGCCACCACTGCTGGCCTTGCTGAACTGGAGTGCATGTGCATGCTTTTAATCCATGTCCCGACCTTTTCGCCTTGGCTCGGACACTACCTGCTATAAGGGAAGAAAGACCCTTGCACCACTACAGACATTGTACTGGTTATGTAGGACTTTCTGTAGAATATTGTGCACATTATTAAAATTGTCTGAACTTTTTATGAGTCAAAAACAGTTGTTTGACACTCGACAAATAGAAATGCTTTCTTCTATTACAGTGTCACAAATGTTTCACATAATTAGAATAGAGGGAGATTTTTTTATACTCTTTATATTATGAGGGTTGGGCATTACTGGGTGACCTTGTTCAGGCCAGGTGGAGTGGTTGCACTCATGGCCGATATATAGGCCCTCTCCCATCTTTTGTGAACAGAGGTGTTGGCTGGTTGGGGTAGGAGATGGATGATCGCTACCCGGAAGCAGTCATTGAAACTGATGTTGTGGTGGTTGGTGTGGACGGCGACAGTGAAGTCTTGGTTGTGGGTGGAGGAGCGGTGGTTATTGATGCGGAGGTTGAGGGCTGTTGATGTTTCCCCCAGGTAAAACTCATCACAGATGTTGCAGGTGAGGATGTAGATAAGGTTTGAGGCATGGCAGGTCCCTTTGGGATGGAGGGTAAATTTGTCAGTGGCCATGTGCACCTGGAGGGTGTGAGAAGTGATGAGGATGGGGCAGGTCTTCCACCTGGGGCGGTTGCATTTATGGGCAGGTGGGTGTTTGTTGAGGTGGGGATGATATTGGGTGATGAGTGCAGGTGGGTTGGTGGCAGCAGGTTTCTTGGTGGTAGTGGTATGTGAGGCAGCTCGCGATACTTGCTTGGTGACCAGGATGGAGGGATATCCACGGTTAACCAGGGCCTGGTGTAGGCGGAGGTTATAATTCTGGCGGGAGGTGGGTGAAGTGTTCAGGCGCTGTCCCCTGAGGGCCAGAGAGAATGGAATGGCTTTTTTGGTGTGGAACGGGTGGGAGCTGGAGAAGTGTAGGTATTGCATGTGGTTGGTGGGTTTTATGTGGATGGAGGTAGTCAGGTGTCCTCCCTCGATGTGCACGTCCACATCCAGGAAGGTGATCTGGTTGGGGGAGTGGGTCCAGGTGAATTTTAGGGAGCGGAAGTGGTTAAGTTGGTCCAGGAAGGCTGACAAGGATGGTTCTCCATGTGTCCAGAGCATGAAGATGTCGTCGATGAAGCGGAGCCAGAGGAGGGGTTGGGTAGCCAAAAACTCTTGCTCAAGTTTGCCCATGAAGAGGTTTGCATAGGATGGGGCCATTCTGATAGCCATGGCTGTACCTTGGATCTGTAGGAAATTTTTGTTTTCAAAGGTGAAGTTGTTACAAGTGAGGACAAGGTGGGCTAGGTGGGTCAGGAAGTTGGTGCTGGGGTTGTGAGGTTTGGGTCTGCTATTGAGATAGAATTTTATGGAGTGGAGGCCATGGGAGTGAGGTATGTTGGTGTAGAGGGAGGTGACATCAATGGTGGCAAGGATGGTATTTGGGGGCAATGGTGGGAGGGTGCTGATTTTCTGGAGGAAGTGGTTGGTGTCACGGAGGTATGAGGGCAGAGCTTTCACAAGAGGCTGGAGATGGGAGTCAACAAAGGCTGAGATTCGTTCTGTAGGTGAGTTATAGCTGGACACAATGGGTCTACCAGGGTTGCCAGGTTTGTGGATTTTGGGCAATAGATAGAAGGTGGGGGTGCGGGGATTGTCGGGTATTAACATGGCGGTGGTACGAGCTGTTAGGCCTTCAGGTGGGCCGCGGGTGTGGATGAAGTCCCGGATTTTGGTGAGGTGTTCGGCAGATAGGTCAACTGTGGTGGGTTTGTAGGTGGAGGGGTCAGCCAGCTGGCGGTTGGCTTCCGTCAGGTAGTCTTTAGAGTTCAAGACCATCGTGGTGGACCCCTTGTCAGCTGGGAGGATTTTGATGTTGTGGTTGTTGCGGAGAGCTTTCTGTTGGGGGGGGGGGGGGGTTGAGGTTAGGTTGGTTGTGAAAGTTATTTAAGAATGAGCTGTCAGGTGGTGGTGGAAATGACGGCAGTGATGTATCTTTCCAAGGGGTGGTTGGTGGGCAGGGGGGTGGATCTTGGGAGGAGGGGGGCTAAATTGGAGGAGGCTCGGGTGGGTTTCACTGGTAGTAGTTTGGAGTGAGGGATTTTTGGCCCAGAAATGTTGCCATCGGAGGTTGCGAGCAAATGTGTGTGTCAAAAAGTAGGCTGAATTGGTTGGGGGGAGTTGTGGGGGAGAAGGTGAGGTCTTTGGATAAAACAGCTATTTCATCAGTGCTCAGTTTATGGCTGGATAAATTGAGTACAGTCTGGTTGTTTTTGAGTGGGTTAGGGTCATTGGTGGTCATGGATCTGGTAGGGGTGGATTTGTCCGTGGACTGGTTGTTTCCCAAGGTGCGATGTGTGGGAGTGCAGTTTTGGTTTTCAGGGGGGGTCTGTGGTGGTGTTGGAGGGGTGGGCAATGGTAGAGGGGGGTCGGATAATAGCGGGCATGTTGGTGTGGGACTGAAATTGGGCGGCAGTGGAAGGGGAAGGGTGCGGCCAGTCTGAAAAGCTTGACGGCAGAGATTGGAGAGTTTTTGGAGGTGTTTAGTGTTAAGCTCGCTGGCAAAGGAATGGGCGGTGTACCAGAAGGAGTCTATTTTGTGATGGTGGTTACCTGGGGTCAGCAACAGGATTTTGGTAAGGGATTGAATAGAGATGGACAGTTCTCGGGCACGATTTAGCTGGGATCGGTACATGGCGTGGGTCAGTTCAATAGCGAAATTTCTCGCTAGTGGGAAAATCGTGGGTTTTATGCTAGGGGGCATGGCGGAAAATGGCAGTTTGGGTGTGAGGCTTTTGGGTGTTAGGCCTAATATCAAACATGAGTGCAGGAAGCGTGCATGGGACGTAGCTTTGGTGTAGGAAACAATAAGAGATCGCAGGCGGTTCAGTTGATAGGAGTTATACGTGAAAGGATTCATACTAAAAGTGGATAATAATGGATAAGAGCAAGGAGGGCCAAAAGGGCTAAGTAAAAATCAAAGAAGGTAAAAGGTAAATTCACCTGGATGCACTCCCCCAACCAGATCACCTTCCTGGATGTGGACGTGCACATCGAGGGAGGACACCTGACTACCTCCATCCACATAAAACCCACCAACCACATGCAATACCTACACTTCTCCAGCTCCCACCCGTTCCACACCAAAAAAGCCATTCCATTCTCTCTGGCCCTCAGGGGACAGCGCCTGAACACTTCACCCACCTCCCGCCAGAATTATAACCTCCGCCTACACCAGGCCCTGGTTAACCGTGGATATCCCTCCATCCTGGTCACCAAGCAAGTATCGCGAGCTGCCTCACATACCACTACCACCAAGAAACCTGCTGCCACCAACCCACCTGCACTCATCACCCAATATCATCCCCACCTCAACAAAATCAGGCACACACTGCACTCTCTTCTCCCAATTCTCCACAGTGATCCTGAAACCAAAAACATATTTCCCGAGAAACCCAGAGTGGTTTTCAAACGCCCCCCCCCCCCCCCACCTCCAAAACATCCTGGTCCACAACTCTCCTTCACCACACATCCAACACCCCCCTGCCCATAAATGCAACCGCCCCAGGTGGAAGACCTGCCCCTTCCTCATCACTTCTCACACCCTCCAGGTGCACACGGCCACTGACAAATTTACCCTCCATCCCAAAGGGACCTGCCATGCCTCAAACCTTATCTACATCCTCACCTGCAACATCTGTGGTGATTTTTACCTGGGGGAAACATCAACGTTCCTCAACCTCCGCATCAATAACCACCGCTCCTCCACCCACAACCTGGACTTCACTGTCGCCGTCCACACCAACCACCACAACATCAGTTTCAATGACTGCTGTTCGCAAAAGATGGGAGAGGGCCTATATATCGGCCATGAGTGCAACCACTCCACCTGGCCTGAACAAGGTCACCCAGTAATGCCCAACCCTCACCCACCCTCCCACCCTCCCTCCCACCTCATCCTACACACTCACAGTCTACAACGAGCCTGGTGACGAAACAGTGTTTTTTTCGTTTTACGCACCACTTCTTCTTCGATGGGGACCTGGCAACTCTGCAGAGCCCCAACTTCCGGTTCTGTCTATTTCTCCTCACGCCGATGTTGCTATGAAATTAGCGAAAATTTTGAATTTTTCTACTGTCCGGTGAGTGTTTCCTTTTACATTCTTTGATTTTTACTTAGCCCTTTTGGCCCTCCTTGCTTTTATCCAATATATAGTGTGTATAATGAGAGAAAATTTATGAAAATTCGCCTATGGGTCTGCCCCCCCTCAAAAAAATCCTGAGTACGGGCCTGTAATTATATGTATAGCCTTAACCATTAAAATGTCAGCTCTTTATATAACTACTTCATGCTTACATTTTGTCTCCATTTAGCCTCTGAAATATAATGTTTTAACAGGTTAATAAAATATACAAGACAAGATAGTTTTAGCATTTAGCATGTGATCGATTAATCAATGTACATAACATGAAAATTTCAATATATCTATCGAATATAAACTCTAAATTGGTCAATTTTGTATCAAATGTTTGTCGTTGCAATCTTTGAAGTAATGGGTGTCCCAACAAGAATGCCAGATTTAATAATGTGAAGAAATTATTTTATTTACATGAAGCAGCATATATTTCTACATAATTACAAAGTGTTCATTGCCAGTTAAGTTTGAAAAACAGTTGTCATATGTTCCCCACAACTTGCTCTGTATACAGTCACTGCTGCTATTGATGAAATTACACCTCGATTTGGCCGATGGCACGTCGAATTTCCTAGAGTTCTGGTACGGTTCAGGGATTATTTTCATAAACTTGCGAATTCACATACCCCATTTCCACCCAAAAGAAAGAATTAACAGGGTGTCAGGTCACATGACCTCGCTGGTCAGTTCTGGTCTCATTAGATGCACTAACATTATGACAGGATCACGCAAAGCCTCTGTGTAACATTCATCAAACTTGTATTTAACACTGCTGCCAACCCAACTACAAGAAGACAATGGCACAATTCAAATCTGGCATTATTTTTGGGATACCCTTTAGTTAACCATTTTTTCCCCCCACCTTTTTGTTTCTTCTGAAGACGTTTCAATCACACAACAACCACTACCTGGCAGTGAGCTACAGTGGCGACTGTGGAGGAGTCTTGTTCAGGTGGAATAAAACGGCCTCCCAGTTCTACAAGATGGATGACCTTTCTCTGGGCCACGTCAAGAAGTGGAAGACTGCTAACGTTGGTGGAGAAGTGTATGTTGTGACATCAGGAGATGAGTCATCAGATTGTGAAAATGAAGGAGAGAACGTGTGGCATTTTGATGGAGACAAGTTCCAGGTGAGGACAATAAGTTATGTAGTGCAGGGTGGCTACTCACCAGGAATTGTGGTAATTATGCATGAATTACTGGCTTTAGGAATTCATTGTGAATTTTTCTTCATAGGCATGAAAAATTGCAACTTTTATTAATCCAAATTCCATTGAATTTATACTTATTTGTAAAAGCCCTGAGGCAAGTTTTTCGCAGTTTAGCTCTTAATTTTATAGTGGAAGGAAAAGAAAGCTGCATGGAAAATACAACAGATTTCTCTCAATTCGTTTACTTATTGTTCTGAAAAGAACACGAGCAATCTGAAAAATGGAAGATTATTAGAAGCTAAGAGCCATGGTAGCTCAGTCATTAGGGTGTCTGACTACCATGTGAGAGACCTGGGTTTGATCCCTGGTGGGGGAGAACCGGGATTTTTTCCACCTGCTCAAGCAGCTTTGGTGCCCACCATAAAGTGGGTACCTGGAGGAAACTCTGGGGGGTAAAGGCAGCCAGGGGCATATTGCTGATACATCATCCCCACCTTCGGCCGTGATCAAGAAAGTGTGGGGCCCTAACTCCACACCCTGTATGGCATGGTGAAAAGCACAGGGGAGAACTTTACTTTTTTTTACTTTATAAGATATCTTAAAGTTGATTATGTTATTTGAGTTTGAAATTCTTACACAATTAACAATTTTTCATATGTTAGTATATCCCATAACATTTGAGATTTGTGTTTTTAGATGTATTTAGTCTGAGTATGTGAAATGGCACCTTAAATTCAATACGTTGGAATATCACAGACCCTTCATATTGTTAATACAGTGTGTCCGTAAAGTCATGGTGCACTTTTGACCGGTCACAGGAAAGCAACAAAACAAGATAGAAATGTGAAATCTTCACCAAATAAAAGGAAAACTCTCCAAGTTTCCGTACTATGATGCGCAAGCGTGTGCGCACACAGGTGATGACGCAACACCACGAACTGCGCAGCAGCGGATCTGCCCTCGCCCACGCCAGTCTAGATGTGGACTGTACAGAAGCGCTTCGTTGTACACGCGACGATATTTACATTGCACTTTGCTCACGGATTCGAACTTCGCAAGCCACAGAACACACTGGACTTCCCTCTGTACCGTCCATATCTCGACTGGCGTGGGCGAGGGCTGATCCGCTGCTGCGCAGTTCGTGGTGTTGCATCATCACCTGTGTGCGCACACGCTTGCGCATCATAGTACGGAAACTTGGAGAGTTTTCCTTTTATTTGGTGAAGATTTCACATTTCTATCTTGTTTTGTTGCTTTCCTGTGACCGGTCAAAAGTGCACCATGACTTTACGGACACACTGTATATCAGTGTGTATGTGCGTAGTTCATGAAAAGTGGTAATATGTAAGGTCAAAATAGAGGAAAGTTTAAAAACTCAAGGGCACAAGGTTTTCTCAGAATAGATCTGCTTGTACCCTTGAATTTTTGGAAAGTTCGCCTTGAAAAGTGGGAATTTTACTTGAATTTTATCCTGGTCCTTGAGTGGCCACTGTGTATTATTATTAGTGTCTGGTGTGATGAATCAGTACACAGTATGTGCAAGTAACATGGTTTATTTTGTATGTAGTAAACCCAAAATGAATTTTCTAGCTTTTCTATAATTCAATAAGTCTTAAATATGAAGATTACAAGTGTTTTATCTCTAGGAATGTTAATTGGGATTTGTTTTTGTTTGCAGGTGATGCAGCATTTTGGTGATTTAATGAATGACAATCACTCTAAAATTGACATAACTGTCAACGATCAATCTCTGTACTTGACTGGAAGTAAGTTCCTTTCTTTCTTTATAACATAAGACCAAGTAACAATGTAATTTGAATGCTTCGTATTCTCGGTTAATGAGACTAGAAATTAAAATATTGATTTTCACACAGGAAAGTCTCAAGCCAAGTTTTCTGCAGGCTTTCACAAACTATTGTGCTATCATTAGTGTAAAACCAGCAAAATACTGTACTTTAGACATCTTTGGTCTTCCTGTTCATTCATTTGCTTCTTTCCCACTTGCAGTGGATAAGAACAGATTATATACACAAGATACTTTCCTTAATTATATACATTTGAAGGGCCAGGGGGAAAAATGATGAATGTCGATTTTTCGCCCATTTTGAGATCGCAACGCCATCTGATAGTTCAGAAGCTGTACTATAAGAATGAGAACGGCCTTGGTTGGGAAACGATGAGAAGTGCCTGAAAAACGCATTATTATTTTGGCATATATTAACGTTCTTATGGAAAGAAATACTTTGTTTTTCATTTCCTGGCAAATTGTCTCGAATGAACATTCATCGTTTTTCCCCCTGGCCCTTCATTTGTTCCTGTGAAAAATTATGTACTTCACTACTCAACAATGATGTATTTAGGGAAAGAGTCCAGGGGTCTTGGGTTCGAATCATGAATGATTACGAGGTTAATGTAGTTTCACCAAAAGTGATTCTGATATCTGCAGAATATGTACATCACACTGTAAATTATTTCTTTGAAGTGATTTAAATCAGTGATTTTTATTCAAATAATCACCTTTTAATACAATCCACCTTGGTTCATGAACTTTCCTTCCAATTCAGAGCCACTGAATTTGATGCCTGCTGAAGAAATGACATCTAAGAGAGCAAGGCATGCTCCACCCTCTGATGCTGAATATAGAGAGGTGCAAGAGGACGTCACACTTGCAGTTAGTGGGAAGAGATTCCTGGCTTCCTTCACCAATGAAGAAGCAGTGATTTCTCACCAAAGCAGTTTTCTTCAGGTAATTGTTTCATAACCTCAAGAAGTTTCCAGTGTTATGAATAGGGCATAGGCACCGAATGCATGGGGCTTAGGGAGCTGGAGCCCCCCAATTTTATCAATGTGGGGGCAGAGGCCCCCCCAAATAATTTTGCTTAAGAGAATCTAATGTATTATTTTGTTTCTCTTGTAAAGTTTACTCTGAATTGTGCCACATGAACTTAACCTTAAATACACATTTGAAATGTTCTAGACCATAAACTTGGGGAGGGGGGGGGGCTGAGACCGTTAAACCATCAACTTTGGTGGGCTATGACCAGAAACAGCAAAACACATGACTTATTACTATATACTAAGTATATAATTGAGTATTGTTAACATATTTACTAAAAAGTTTCAAAATAAGATGTGCATGAACTAGGAGAGTGGATGGGACGTTCAGGCTACAAATGGCGCTCACATGACATTCAGAACGAGATCATTGATATATTAGGGAGATCTGTTCTGATTGGTCCATATATCTTACGTAAAACCTTACTCTCCCATATATCTAGCCTTTCTTGGTTTCCGACCCAGGTTTCCAACCCAGGGCTGGCTTCCAGTTCCTGTTATTTCCCACATGTCTCTAGGAGCGCTAATGTAGCCAGTTCATCTGCTGTGTGTAAGTTGTTGCTGTCTATATTCAGATCATGTGGAAAGTGCATAATTATCAACCACGTCTTTTATACCCCAAACATGAATTCAATTTTTTTTTTAAAAAAATAAAAGAATTGATAGCTCTTACCCTATTTTACAAATTTTGTCAGGTGAAAACTTTTCTCTTGCTGAATGTGAATTACATCCAGGGCCCATTGCTTACTTTCAATATTCTCCAGTTGGTTAATTGGAAGTAGAGAATCTCCACCAACTGTTTATTGTTGATTTATTATGAAAAGCCACTGTAAATTGACTTTCAATTGCATATATTTCCTAGTTATGCAATAATCCAACATGTGAATGTTAGACACTGACTATAGTGCATCACTTAGTTTTTGAGATTTTTTCAGAGATATGACAATTTGTCATATTTATGTATCCCAGCATTGTTAAATCTGAGGAACCTTGATCATTATTAATTTCTGCTAATCACTTCCAACACAAATACGCTTAGAACCTGATTTTTCAATTTAGAGATTTTTACTTTTTTTAAAGAATTTTGTAATTCTAAAGTCCAGAGGAGTGGTGGAGGGTGAATGAGGTGAAAAGGCAACAGGTTTTGCTAAGGTAAATACTTTATCATAATGTAGACGGAACAATATCAATTCAGAGCCATTCCAGTGTTACATGTGTGACATTTTACCCACAAAATTTAACGTTCTAGACATGGGATTGGATTAATATATTCACAATAAACTGATTTCATAGAATTATGAAGTACTTTGTGGTGTCTGCTAACTAATGATGGCATAGGCTGAATGCATAAAAAGCATTAACAATATTGTGTTATGTGTGTGACGCTTTAAAAATGTAGGCAATTATGACTTCATTTGTCTGTGAAGCATATGGGCTGCAGATGTTGGTAACTTTTATTCGTGAAATGTGCAAATTATATGCATTCACAAACATCTAAAGCTTAACACCATTAAATCATGTTGTTATTTACATGGAGTTGGACCACTTTTCGTGGAATGCCCCTGCAGCACAGTTCCATGAAAATTATTTTATCCAATAAGTCTCGAAGCTTTCCTGTCGACGAAAGATGAAAAGATTCTCTTGGGCTGAGTGCTCAGGACTGCACTTCTACCCTCAAGATGAAAGTGACGTTAGCTCTCGAAAGCTTGGAATCTTTTCCACAACTCACCTGGTCGATGGCCCTAGAGAATCTTTTCATTATTTTATCTGAAGTTTCCACATTGTCTCTTGTCTCCCCATTAGATCTTTGATGTGACAACAGACAAGCAGCTCTTCCAGAGACTTCCAGCAAGCAAGCCATGTTGTGCAAACAACATCCATGCAAGCGAGAAACAATCATTTGTGGCATTTCTGGAGCAGGATTGCTGTCTACGCATTCGTGAATACAAGGGTAAGTCAAAGATTATTACCCTTTAATATTCCATGAGATAATAAGACACTCTTAAAGTTCAGTGGGTTATAAAACACATCAAAAGTTTATTTCCAGATTTCTTTCCCAGAAAAGGGTACAGATTTAATGCTCCTGGTCACGTGAATATAATATGTCCATAACAAATGAAAATCATGAATTCAAATGGGTGTGCACATTAATGTTTCATGATTGAGTCAGATTTTGTGGTCCTCCAAAACTGGTTTCAGCTTCTCATCTGAGAAATATGTTTGTTCACTTTTGCTGTCAACGTACCTGCAACAGTGTGTCAGGTGTGTACATGAGGCCCCTGAATTTTGAAGCCTTGATCTCATTTACAATAAGAAATTAATGTCACAATCTCACCTTCACCTACTAAACTTATCTTGTTAATCTTCTACGTTTTTTAAGTCTTACATCTTGGGATGCACATAGGATTGTAATGTTCCACCTATATCGTTCACTTATCAGGTTAAACCTCTACTATGGATGTGTTGTCTTGTCCGTCTGTCCATCCCAGACACCATTCATCATGCTGGTGTTCTGTTCCGGTCCAGTTGCCAGTTTGTGTGGAGGCATTGGAGCCATTGCTGTCTCTACGAAGACATTCCTTTGCATCCATTAACCCACAGTCTCAGACGAGAGAAGGTCCTGCACCAGCTCCAATCCATGCCATATTTGGTGTTTGCAGATGAGACCCTTTCAGAACTTGATGTTGATAGTGAGCTGCCTCTCCCCACCAGAGACGTTCCTGCATGTTTGATTGACATGTCTCTTACTGTCCTCCCAAAGGCAGGAAGACCAGCAGCAGCAGTTTTTAGAACTTCGATTTCACTGTCCCAATTTAAATGTCTTTTACACAGATGGGTCCAAGTCAAATATCCTGTGTAGGTCCCAATTTTTATCAACAACTTTTTGAACAAAATCAATGTTGCGAATGCTTTAAAGATGTTTTCACTAAACAAGTTCACAATAATTGTGAATGTTAATTTTGGACAGTCGCACAAGTGCCTGAGTGAATTAGCGCTAACTCACTTTTTGTCTAAGAACAGTAAAAGTACTGGGATTGCATGAACTGGATCAGTTAACAGCATTGTATAAAAATAACGTATAACTCTGTGCCTAATGTCCAAAACCGTGATTGTGAATAAATGTGTTGATTGGCAAATTTGAAACTTTTTCTTTACTTGCGAGATTTCAGCAAAAGACTTTAGAATTAACATCTTGAATTTAACCTTTTTTGTTATGGGTTGTATTGTACCTATATGTGGTTCCTTTTTCACTTATTGAACTGGATCTCCCTGATGCCTTGTAATCAAGGGGTTCCGGGTTCGATACCTGGTGGAGGCACATAGTGGTTCGGATCCCATTTTAAACTGTAGGTCCAGTCCCAATTAGCCTTTCTGAGCATAAAGCGGACAAGAATTAACAATAAAAAGAATTCAATTCACTTGTTGAACCAATGGCCTTGCATGTGCAATACAAGAATAAATATTTGTATTCACCTCTTCTGGATTTTTGGGTACCCAGACATTGCCTTCCTACCAACATCCATCTATCGTCTACCCACGAATTCACAATTAAATATTTTTGGTGAAAATCATGCAGCAGTGGATGAATATTTGACTTTCAACCAGAGTAAGTTACTTCAGTGAAAATGCTGAATCTGTTAGCCTCAATTCTTGGATAAATGTCTTTCATGATATTAAAGGATTGATCACTGCTGTGGGCATATTGTACAGTGGTTTGGGTGCAACTTTGTCATGCATATTTTGTTTTTGATGAAAAAACAAAATGTCAAAACACACATTGTAGTGTTAATTTTTGATGTTTTTTAAAGGTGCGAGATGCATTTTGCTACAGTGTTTTGTCACAAAATAATGCGAAATTAACTGCAAAATGTGAAATAGACTCTTAAAAACAAAATTTAGGGTTTATTTACAGATGCAACACTTCCTGAGGTCTGAATTATCCTGCGAGTTATGCAATTCACGGAAAGTTGATTAATTCCACTGTTAATATTGGAGAAGCAAAAATGGGTTCCTTTACACAGAAATAAACTTAATACCCTGATAACTACATAAATGTGCTATTAGAAGTGAAATGCTAATTTTGTGTAATAAGTGTAGCTTTAAATCAAATTTAAGATTATATTCACAATTTAATAACCAAAATGTCTTTCCATATACCACTTTTTCATCAGTTTTTTCACCGCTATAACACCGAAATTTTTTTTTTATTTACTGCTTTTGAACCCAAAATTGACTCTGCTTTTGTACCAAAATTTTGCTTTCTTATTTACCAAAATTATGTGCCTCTAGTCATAGGCCATCTCGATTAGCCTATGTGACTTGAAAGTGGACATAAAAAAAACTTTGTCAAACTTTTAGTATTTTTCATAGATTTTACATGGAGCATTTGTTAGGTATTCTTGTAATATGAGTTCTCATTTACCATATCAATCATTAAAAAAGGCAAAGTTGTCCCCATATCAAGGATGTGGAATTGAGGTCATGTTTTCACCATCTCTGAGGTGGCTGTCGTATGTCACGGTGGCTACTCACCAGGAATTCCTGGAATTCTGCATGAATATTTCGGTGTAGATGTGAGAAATTGCAAATGTTATTAATCCACATCCCATCGAATTTACAAGTATTCATAAATGCTCCGAGGCAAGTTTTGCATGTTTAGCTTTTATTTTTATTGAGGAAGGGAATGAAAGATGCATGGAAAATAAAACAGAATTCTTTCAATTCGTTAACTTTGTTAGCATCCTTTGCAGAACAATCTATCTGACATACGGAAGATTATATTGAAATTGATTAGGTAAATTTTGAGTTTTGAATTATACAATGAACAATTTTCCATAGATTAGCATATCACATAACATTTCTGTTTGTATGTATTTGGAGTCTGAGTATGCGAAATGGCAAATGTAAACTCTAAATTAAATTGAACACTTTAAAAGTGTTCAATTGAACTGAATTAGAATTTTTGGATGCAATGAAATCTCACATACCAATTATGTTAATATATGGGGTTGGCGAGAGGCGGAAATATGTAATGTTGAAATAGGAAGAACATCTACTTGTACTCTTGAATGTTTGGAAAGTTCACCTTGAAAACAGGGAATTATACTTAAACCTTATGGTCCTGGAGTGGCCATCCTGTATGTGTACAAAATTTGAAATACATTCATTAATCAGGGTGCTGACCAGTGAAGAATATCAAGAAAGAATTTTTGCTATTTTTTCACAGTATAGTGAATTTACACTGTTATATACCTGTACTGGGATTTGATAAAATTGAATATTTGGAAATCTGAAATTGTATTGAGTTGTGGTTCAGGTTTGTTCACTTAAAGAATTACATTCTTACATGCCTGAAGTTTTGTAAAAATATTAAATAAAGTAGTGTGGCCATTCCCCATCCATGAAGAAGTCTGAAGCATTAATATTTACATGCATTAATAATTAAAACAAGTCTAAATTACAGCTTCAGTTCTCATCTTAACCGTCCTTGTGGTAGGGGCTTTTTATTGAATAAAAATATCTATTTCCCTAATTTCCAACTGGAACTAAGTAGGGCATGATTAAACAAATGTTAAGAAAAAGAGGAAAAAGGAAAGAATGATGAAGAATTTTAGTTTTGTTATTTTGGACACACACACTCTAGCAGTTATCGCATAAATAATTTAAATGAACTCATTTTCGTGTCCAGCATAGATGTTTCCTTGTGTTCCTTCATCAATTACATCTAATAGTCATTCCTACTCATTGCTGTGACTAGCTTTAAGAAACTCAATATACAGCAAAGTACACTTTGAGGTTGGCCATTGCATGCCATGTGGACACACATATTGTTTTGTATTAGATCGTTACTGTTGTTTATATCAGAACTTTATTAACACGGCGAAAATTCCATGCAATCAATCCATCCATAACGATTATGTTCCAAAAATAACCGTAATAGAATTTTGTAATCAAAAACAGAATATAGTTAGGAAAATCAGATTGTATTGTACCAGATGAAATTACTCATTTCTAAAACTGTTCTTTCAAAATTCTGTTAGTTTTAGTTGCCTCTTGGGACGCAACAAGTTCTACGAAGATTGTGGTTGTAGCTATTAGAATTAATAGAACTAAAAAGTCAATCGATCAGTCAGGCAAATTTAAGGGTAATAACTAACTGTCTAGCCTTCTTAAACCCCAAGGTTTATGGCTGCAGCAACACAAGCCTTCCATCTGCCCCTCTCCACTCTTTTCCATCCTTCAGATTTCCTTTAGGTCCATCTCAATTGAGGAAAAATAAGTACTTTATTATGTTTTTACTTCTACTGCTTTTTAATTTCCTGAAACGTGATTAGGTAAATTCATATACCAATATACCCAAGAGTGAAGAATTATTTCTAATCCTTAATTTTTTTTCACTGTTAACCTTTTCTGTCTCTCTTGCTTTTACATACTGATCCAATATTTTGAATTCAGTCCATCCAATTTTTTAAAGTCTTCTACATGTAGTCTGACTGGTTTCTGCCGTTAAAATAAAAACATTATTTTTGGCATCACATTTATCTGATTGAATTTTGATTTGCAGGCATTGAAGGATTTGTTGAAAGTGCAACAATAGACTTGCGAGGACATAGGCTCTCTGTTCTTCTGCTTCCAACCAGAAAATCTCTAACACCTCATCACTTTCTTCTTTTGGCTGTGGGAAAAGATCTTCTAATTATTGAAGCTAAAATGTTGGGGAATCCTGTGAATATACCTAGCATTAATTGTAACCCATAATTGTTTTTATTAGTTTCAATTATAATTTTTATGATGGAATTAAACAATTGAAAGTTTTAAAAGACAAACAAAACTAAGATAATCTGCAATGTTGTATCCAAAATGTTATATATTGTTGGCATTGTTAATGTAGTTTTTTGTATTCTTATACTCAAATTTATGCACTATTTTTGTATTTTTATTATGAAAAAAATTAAATCATAATGAATTATGTATTCCAAATGGCTTATATTGGTTCCTCTTTAGTTTTCCATTTATTGTGAGGAACATTTGTTACATTTGTAAAATAAAAGTTTACAAACATTAATATTGATTTATTAATTTCAAAAATTTCCTGAAAAATGGCATTTCCTCCATCAATTACTGCATAGAAAAAACTTTTCTGCAGAAAATGCTTAGCACCAAATCTTCATTATGGAAGAAAATAGGTGCACGTGTGGGATTTGTGGTGCATTCCAAAGCAATGCATGTTCATCTAGTCAACCATTTAGAGAGAACAACAAATATTTTCATGCAAGGAAGAAATATACAGTGTCAAATACAAGATACTTTGCAGCAATTGTGTTGCACTGCACAGGCACTAAATGCTAGGGATGGAAGATATCAGAAATTTGATATCGCAATATATCAAGAAAATATCGATGACAATATGTTTTCCATATCGTGATATTAGCAACAGGCATGTATCTAGAAATATGTTTGGGGCGGGGGGTCCAAACCAAGTGTCTCCGGAATAATGATAATGATAATAATAATAATGTTTAAATTAAAATAATTATTAAATCAAATTAATACTAATTACAATACATAAATTAATATTTTATTATTACACAATTAGGTAAAAAGACTGTATAAGAATAGAAATATAACTGTGCATATTCATTACGTAGCTTACCTGTAGTTAAGATCGGAATAACTTACATAAAAACAAGTGTCCTGGCAATGAAATTAATGTCAAATAGATGAATAATTGAATATTAATCGAATAACAAAAATGATGTTACATGTAGTTGGAGAAAAGTAAGTTTCTGATAAAAATTTTATGCATATTATTTTGAGTAGTAGTGTACATAAATCTACTTTGTAATGCCATTCAAAGCTGTATGATCCTAATATAATCCTTGCCTTCTAAAAAGTTCACGAGTAAATTAATAACCATCGATTATGCAACAAATGCTAATATTTTCATTACTTAATTTTAGTACTTGGTAAGTCTTTCAGGAAGTCCGGAGCCCTGGACCCCCCTAAATACGTCCTTCCTGTCCTTCAAAGCCGTATGATCCCAATATAATCCTTGTCTTCCAATAAGTTCAGAGGAAATTTAAACAAATAAAATTTTCATTATTTTATTTTAGTACTTGATAAATCTTTTTTTTTGGGGGGGGGTGTTTCAGATCCCCTGGACCCCCTAAATACATCCTTCATTAGCGATATATTGTCTTCACAATATATATCACCAAATATCATGATATATCGCTGACATGATATATATCACTAAAATGTTATGATATATTGCCAACACTATATATATCACCAAATATCATGACGATATATCACTGACATGATATATTTTTTCAATATCATGATATATCATCTGTTCGATACCCGATGGAGGCACATAGTGGTTTGGATCCCACTGTAAACTGTAGGTCCAGTCTCAATTAGCCTTACTGTGCATAAAGTGGACTTAAAACAGCATCTCAATCAATCAATGATATATCTCTGGGCGATATATTGCCCAACACTACTAAATGCTTAGTTGGTGTTGCAAGCAAAAATTCAAATTAAGAACAAGTCATATGAATTGCACATGTCAGTCACTTCAAGTTCCTTGGGAATTGCCTCTTTTCCGAGAAAGATTTCTGTTGGTAGCAGAAAGTAAAAAGTCATAGCAGTCTTAAAAATGAAGCACCTTTGAGACAAAATACGCTCTCCCAGTGATGAAACAAAGTAATTTACATATGTAAATGCAACCATATCAGTAGAACACTAGCTTTGGGCTATGAAATCACGATCTGAACAAAACTTGTTCAGTGCAATGAATTTTTTTCTGTTGCCAATGGAAGCTCCAATATGTGTGTTCAAACCTACTCAGAGACAAATATTTTGTGTGTGTGTAACTACAAGGAGGCACAAAAGTCATCACCTGATTTTCTTAGCCTATACCTTGGGTTTTAAATTAAACAAAGTAGGTTTTTTGTGTTAATCTTTTATTGATTCTATGTCCTCAATTTTTAAAGATCACATTCAGTAAATGACCATCATTCGAATTGATGTAAATTTGGGCTTTTTTTTATTGCGTTTTCCATGGTGTTGGAAAGAATCTACGGGTAATTTTTTTTCAATTTCATGCTGAATATTGTCCTTTAGTTGCTGTAATGTCTCTGGTTTATTCACATAAACCAATTACTTCAAATATCCCCAAAGGAAGCAAGACTTCAAATAGTTTGCAGTGTAGGCGCTGGACGATTGGGAAAATGTTGTCTAAATTCTCATTGTGTCAAGATTACACATAGATTATTCCTTAAAAATATTGTCACAATTTTTCCACGTTCTTGTGGGGTATACTTATTCATTTTCGCACACAATAAATTTCACGAGTATCTTCTATTTAACTGAAAACTCTACTGATATAAACAACAAGATGTCAAAATAAAGGACAGTTCAAATAGGATGATGACTTTTGCACCACCTGCTATGAAGGCAGTTTTCTTGAACTGGCAATGCTGTTGTAATAAGCTTTCATCTAGCAGTTGTACAGGGTGAGGCAACTGAACCTGACTGTTCTTAATTACAAACAATGAAGTCAATGTAATACAGGTTGTACTACATCTCGAAGCATTTTAGGAAAATAGCATGAGTGGCAGTTCTTTGACGAGGACAGTTCATTTTTTTGGATATCACACCTGTGAGGTGCTGCAACTGAATCTGATGGCCAAAGAACCATCAAACCGTCCTTGCGACATTGACATCAACATGTTGAACAACAGCTGGGATTTGCCAGGCAACTCGGGGCCAACTTATGCTAAGCTTCAGAGAACATCTGCATGAATGTGTTCACAATAACGGCAGCCACCTCGTAGATTTTCCTGCAAAGCATGTTCATGAAAACATACCTTGGTGGAAATCCATGTTCAGATGATGATGTTTGATGTAAGGTGTAATTTTAACCAAGATAATAGACCAGAGACTTCTATGTTCATATTGGGGCACTGATACAGTGATTAATTTTAATAAATTTTAATAACCGTTTGTGACCTGTTTCCTTGGACTTGATTAATTTTACATCACTGACATAAATAACATGAAGGTGATATTCAAATCTATTTGGCACAAAATTGAAATTCAAAATAAAACTGCAAATGTACTGCAAAGCTACTCAAAATAAATATTTATCCATGCATGTATATATAAAATTTATTAAGCTGACATTGGGTATATAGAACAAATTTAAACATTAATTCTAGTCCAAAATGAACATTAGTTTACACAAAAGTGAATAAGTAAGAGAACCGAATCTTAGTCTCATTATTTGTTAACATTGAAGAGTTTTTTCCTGGCTCTGTAGAAAGCTCTAATTTCATCATCTATCTCCTTGTCTCCCGTTAAAGGCAAACCTTCATTACTATCATCAGAACTTGACACAGGCTGGGGAGAACTTTGCATGTGAGGCAACTGCCTGGGAGTAGAGGCTGGCGAAGGGCCTGATAAGGGGGAGGATTTTTCTGATGCGAAATAATCAAATGTAGAATTTGGGGAATTGTTTTCCTGTTTGTTAGCGTTTAAAAATTCCAATGTATTTTCATCTAATTTGACAGTATTTAATGAACGTTTTGTTTTCATGTTATTTACCTCTTGAAACTTTCGTGTCAGTTCATCACAATCCTTCCAGCTCCCACCCTTGTCAAACTCTCCACTGCAACCAAGATCTCTTCCGAAGGCTGTCCTTCCATTTTGTTCAAGAGATCTACTTGCATCGTCTGCGTGATCATAAAATCCACTGTCGGTAGATTGAGAACAGCTTTTCCTCTGAAGCATCAACTGATTGGATAGGCATGCATCAGGCGAGCTATCGGACCAACTGGCAGAGAAGTGAGATGCAAGGGAAAAGCTCGAGTCGGCCAGATCACCTCCACTGAAAGAGCTTTTCCGTAAGGTGTCCGTGTGTCCACAGCTGCTTGACTGGAACTGCTTGTCTGACCGCCACTCCCTAAAATCGTGCGTGAGCCTAATGTTTGATTGTTGGAGACTGTGTTGGATGTGTTCGGTCTCTAGCTTCAAATCTTGCAAGCTTTCGAGAGAATCTTGGTATAACTTCTGTTCCAATCTGAGTTTCTCGGATACATTTTCAATTTCATTAACAGACACTGCAGTATTCAAACTCTTCAGTTTTTCTAGTTGTTCCTTTAATGAGACTGAAAGGATTGAAACAAATGAACATGCATATTTAGGAATCTATTTTACAAAACCAGATTGCACTACATGTAGAGCACTAATTACATAATCTGGTCCATCCTTAATATGTACGACAGATTAACTAATTTTCTATCACTGTTAGTACAAAGTTGATAGTTTTACCAATTCTTAAGATTATATTCCAGTGTTTTATTTTTTCTACATTATGCATTCAGGGTCCCAGTAAAGAAGTTTGTTACAATTTTCTTCTGGATTTTGAATTTTCCCACATTTTAAGTTTTTTAACTTGGTCCCTTAAGAAATTTAAAATCGAGGCCCCACTGCATTTCCATAAATAACCTCGTTAACACGGCAGTGGTCTGGTGGATCACAATAATAACCCACTCGTATATTTTCATGTGCTGCTGCAGTTTGGCAACATACTCGACCTTGGCTCCCAGTCCACCTTCCTGGAACAGTCCAGGAACTCTGTTCATTTGCTATTATTTTGAATATATCCATTTACTGGCTTGTTATTAGAGTGGACTGGAGCATGATTAGCGTTCCACACAACCATTGACCAGGGTGTTTTAGGATACATAGTATTTCTATAAGTATTTCTAAAATCGTGTCCAGACCACCAAAAACCTACTTCTGATTTTTTTTTTTTTTGGAAAAGAAAATAACAAAAGTAAGACTTTTGTTTGGTTTCATCACATCCAAATGTAATTCACTAGATTCAGAATTTCCTCCCTACTGTAATGTGCTGAGTGAAATAACTGATGCTTTTATGTTAAGTGAACTGGAATACTTTAAAATGGACATTCTCACTACAAAGCCAGACAAATTTTGACCAATAAGGGGTAAAAACGATAATATTCTATTGATCATAATAGTGATCTGCACGATCAATGACAGGAGTTTTTCTGCACTACCACTGCAGTGTTAAGTAATTTTTCTTTAGTTTCAAACAGAAAATTCTCACAACTAAAACAGTAGTGAAGGCTGGCTCAGTTGCTTATAGTGTGCCAGAGACCTGTTTCTTTCCCAGTTAAATTTATGGAGAGAGGCCCTGACCCTCAATGTTTAAAATTAAATGCACTGCTGTAACTTATCCTATCTTGTGAGTGAACAACCTAAAATTGTTATTTGCATAAAAATGCAGGTATTACACATAATTAAGGTAGAAGGTATTTTAAATATTGTTAGTTTATTTTAACTTTCTGAATAATTGTGGTCCCACCTGTGACATCAAAAAACAATTAATTTCTCTTTCAACTGTTCCATTTCCCCCTCAACTCCACTAAAATATTCAAAGCTCAATTACCTTCTCTCATTGTTAAATAATTTATTTTTAATCATTTGACAATTCATAGAAATTAAAATATAAGTTTTATTAAGTGACGAGGTAGTGTTTTGTCTGTTTCACCTGTGGCACAAAATTGCTCACTTTCAGCTACAAATCTGGGAAAGTATTTTAAGGGTAGTTATGTTTAATCAACAATGTTAAGTTTCATATTTCATTGCACAGAAACTGTAAGAAAAATGTTGCTTAACTATCAATAGAATAGTTACTTTAATATCAAAAATGTAGTTTGCGTGTCCCACCTGTGACAATGGAATGCACTTTGCACATTATGATTATGTATTATTAACTATAGAATTATTTGTGTGTTAAATCTGCAGTCATATATATGATTTGGTAATATAAAGGTAAAAAAAAGGTAAAGTGCTCCCCTGTGCTTAGCACCACACAATGAAGGCGTGTTGGGGTAATGCCCCACACTTTCTTGATCCGGTCATGAGTGGGGGTGATGTGATCAGCATCACGCCCCTAACCGCCTTTACGCCCCAGGGTTTCCCCTAGGTACCTATGTCATTTGATGCTGGGTGGGTGCCAGGGCCACTTCCAAACATGGATTTGAACCTGTCGGGGATCAAACACGGGACCTTTAGCATGGTAGTCAGATGCATTAGCGACTGAGCCACCGCGGCCAAATATATCAAATCATTTTTTAATTTTGGATTTTACCCCTTCTATAAAGCCACAGCCCTTGCATTGATGATTTATGTGGTATCAAGTAAGTTGCTAGCAATCATTGTAAATCAACCATTCAAAAGTAATGGACATCTAACAAGGTGGAGTTCTCATATTTACCTATATTTCTTCTTATGTGATGTATCTTCTTCCCAATAGTCCTTGCTTTCTCATATTTTGAGCTCAAATTTGTCTTGCATCTTTCAATATCATTCCTCTGCTTATAATTTTGATAGAAGTTGTCAAAAGCTTCTTTTTCAGCTGTAGACACATTTTTGTCTACAAACAAACCAAAACTTTATGAAAGGGGATTAATTGCATGATCTTACTTGCATTTTTATTTAATGTCACATTTGTACCACTTTTGACTAATCATGATGATGATGATGAGTGATATGAAATTGATGAAGGGATACTCACAGAGAATATCCATATCTAGGCTAGAACTCAAACCTAGGAACTTTTGGAAAGTCAACCACTTAATATGCTCAAACACCACACCAGAAAAATTACCAAATGTGTCACATACATGAAATTTAACTAATAACATTTACCTTGGAAAAATATTTTGATGGTCCTGGTCCTGGTCTGAACTTGAGATGTGAATAAAGAGTAAATAATAAAGCTTCACAAACTCGAATATTTGTTCTTGCACACAAACCTCCCATCGTCCAATCTTGAATATTTCTCCTAATTTCCTTAGACCCATCTCAACATCTTTAACACTTAAAGTGCTGACCTATAACTCGCTATCCATCCCATGAATGCTGACCATTTTCACAACATTTTAAAAAAAATCATATCTCAAAAACTAAAAATGTAAAATATATGTATCATACACTGTTGAAAAGTTTGATTCTTCCTCTTTATTTTGATATATGACATGTTACATTATAACCACATGGCTACCTTGGACGTTTCATCATAAATGATATGAAATGTACTAAAAATAAAATGTTGACAAGATATATGACATGCAGTGGAGGTGATTGGGTCCAAGAACTAAGGGGGCAAGATGCCAAAACTAAGGGGGGGGGGGGCAGATACAGTATGTTTCCCTATGTAGATAAGATTTAGTACAGTGCAGGGGCAAAAGTGGCGAAAATTGGGGGCCCCCCTCGACCCCTCCTAATCGCCACCACTGTAGAAAAGGGACGTAAGCATGTCAGTATCAAACAACGACGCGAACAGAACCGTTACGAGCATTTGCCCACCATCTGGTGGCAGTATGAGGAAGTATGATGTCCAAACATTACTCAGGATTGCTAACTCCATAAATGACCGTTGAAATAAATTTTGAATTCAACTCCAAATATATATGTGATCCGCACACTAGAGAAGTTCGGGAACTCCGTATATATACGTGATTAGCACTGCAAGTGTTAAGCCTGCGAGTGATATTTTCATGCATACGACATTACTCTTTTTTTTTTTAAGTATATCAGAGTAAAATACAACATTGCTGAATGATAAATATTCAAGGTGTAGAGGCACAAATGATTGAAAAGAATGACATAAAATGACATCTTGTCAAGACAAGGTCAGAAATTCAACACTAACAAATCCTAAGATTATGCAAGAACAACATTATTTATCTTTGAATTTGCCTTTCCCTGCCCCTCTACTTTTCCACTTACTCTGAACACTTAACAGAGTTCACTTACCTAAATAGATGGATGAGTGGAAATTACTAGAGCCTGAATTTCAGCCCTGAATGCATATGTTGTTCCCTTAAACACATTCGTAGTTATAAATAGGTGAACCAATTATTTGATATAATTTTACCTAAAAGTTGCAACTAAAATTGTACGAAATGGGTTCAATATGTTAACTGCAGACACCCACATCCATTAATCCAGTCCTGATTGCATTTAACACTAGAATGACGGGAGGGGTCAATGACCCTATCTTCGCCGTTTCTTTAATAACTATTCCGTTTTGCTGTTCTTTCCTCGTAATTTTCATAACTCTTTGTCCTTTTTAGTATGTTATATTGAAATCTGCAAAGTATAATTTCTTTCTGTGAAATTTCATGTTATACCCCCAGAACAGCGGAAGGGGTCAATTTGACCCCTGTAAAGTTTGTTACGCATGCTGCAATATCAACGTTAGGTTGCGGTTCCCATGTCGTCCTGTCTTTAGCATGTTCCCACTTGTCACAGTATACACGTCGTCATGTAGGTAGTGTTCTTGAACCAGAAAGGACGTCTCCAAACATGTTGCATCTAGTAGCAGTTTCTTGTGGTGAAATGTTGCGTATTCTGGAGTGTTCAGTTGTTGGTTATGATAATTTTTATTTGTAATCAAAATGTATCACAAATCACCTAAACACTTTGATTATAATACATAAATCACAGAAAATAATATAAATTAAATATATGTTCCAATTCTAAAATAATTAGAATTTTAAATTAATTTCTTATAAAGGGTCAAAATAACCCCTTTCCACTGTTCTAGGGGGTATCAGATCCTTCGCCATTCTAGTGTTAAAAACAAAGTACAATGCCAGAAAAACAGTGAGAGAAATTGTTTTCATATTTAACATAAACGGGGTGTTCAAGAAAAAGTAAAGAAATCAACAAGAAGGTCAAGAAGTCAATAAAAAGTCAAGAATTGTAGGTATCACAATGTCTGATAGATTTCATGGTGGTTGCGGTAAACGCGGTTTAAAATTACTTACGTGAAATTTAAAAGATTTCGTAATTCCGCGTTGCACAATTTAATGGTTCAATCCTATTAATTTCGAAGATCCACTGTCTTCATTCACAAAAGGGTACGGCGTTTGAAGCGGAGATGGTACCGCGTCAGTACATTGTTTGTTCCCGGGCGGCGGTGGTTGCGATTTTTCCCGTTCGGCAGCACTGGCGCGCGCATCTTGGTTTGCGTCGTCTGCTTCCTGTTGTCCGGTGGCGTTGCCAGTTGGGGGTTGGGGGGCTGGGCCGTGTTGCTCAGTAATGTGCCGTTCCTGTTCCCCGCGTGGCTGGAGGGGGGTCGAGTATGTGCATAGCATCTTTTCTTTTTCAGGTCGGGGATCTTTCTGAGGACAGGGTGCCAAGTTGGGTGTGCTTGTCCATTGTCCAGGTTTAGTGCTGGTTTCTGCTGGATGATAGCATGGGTTTCTTTGATGGTGGCCTCGAGGCAAAAGAATTTGTCACCTCTTTTGTCAAAGCCGACAACTGCAAACTAGCCAGCATAGACGTACTGGACATGTACTCCTCCATCCCGATCAGCCTTGCACTTGACTCCACCAGAACTTGGCTACTCAGCAATAACACGCCTCCATTTGTAACTGATGAAATCTGCAACCTTCTACAAGCCTGCCTCACCCACAACTATTTCCAGTTCGAGGACAGTTTCTTCCACCAGACAGGGGGCCTAGCGATGGGCAACCCCCTTTCTGCACCCCTATCCAACATAGTGCTGCATGTGGCCGAGAAGTCAATTCTCACCCAACCAGAATTTGCTCATATAAGATACAAAAGATATGCCGATGACACCATAGTCATTTACAAACAGGAAGAGGACCTAACCCTTCTCCTAACTGCCCTCAATAACATACATCCCAACATAAACTTCACCGTTGAAAGGGAACAAAATGGCCGCCTCAACTTTCTCGACCTCAGCATC
Source organism: Lepisma saccharinum (assembly GCF_977018435.1). NCBI lineage: Eukaryota > Metazoa > Arthropoda > Insecta > Zygentoma > Lepismatidae > Lepisma > Lepisma saccharinum. The sequence goes on from NC_139256.1 coordinate 2,199,111, forward strand.
CGACGACTCCCAAGACAAGTTCGTCACATCCGTATACAGGAAACCAGGTTCGGGCACCCAGTATATCCATGCAAAATCCAACCACCCACCAAAACAGAAAGCTGGAGTATGGATGAACTTTTACAGAAGAGCCTTCACACACAGCTGCACAGAAGATGACCTGCAAGATGAAATAGCATGCATAACGGAAATAGGTCTAAACAACGGTTACACCGAGCGCCAACTATCCATGTGGTGCGCAAAAACAGAAACCCAGTTCAGACATCCAAGAAACAGAGATAACCCGAACCAAAATCCTAAACCCAAATGGATCGCCTTTCCATACCACCCCACCACATCTGGAAAATTTGCCAAGGCCCTCAAACCCTTCAACATCCGAGTAGCACACAAACCCATATCCCAAATCGGAAGGGCACTACCCAACTTCAAGAGATACTACCTACCCAAACTTGCATCCCCCGGTGTCTACAAGACCACATGCCAATGCCACAACACCTACATTGGCAGAACCATCCGCACCGTCCAAGAACGGATTAACGAACATGTAAAAGATTCCAAAAACGACACACCTAAATCAGGCCTCTCCCAACACCTCCACTCCACCAACCACACCATCTCCTCCATATCCATACTTCACCCAACCGGCTCTGTCATAGAAAACACCATCAAAGAAACCCATGCTATCATCCAGCAGAAACCAGCACTAAACCTGGACAATGGACAAGCACACCCAACTTGGCACCCTGTCCTCAGAAAGATCCCCGACCTGAAAAAGAAAAGATGCTATGCACATACTCGACCCCCCTCCAGCCACACGGGGAACAGGAACGGCACATTACCGAGCAACACGGCCCAGCCCCCCAAACCCCAACTGGCAACGCCACCGGACAACAGGAAGCAGACGACGCAAACCAAGATGCGCGTGCCAGTGCTGCCGAATGGGAAAAATCGCAACCACCGCCGCCCGGGAACAAACAATGTACTGACGCGGTACCATCTCCGCTTCAAACGCCGTACCCTTTTGTGAATGAAAACAGTGGATCTTCGAAATTAATAGGATTGAACCATTAAATTGTGCAACGCGGAATTACGAAATCTTTTAAATTTCACGTAAGTAAGTCTGATAGATTGATTTAGTTTATTACTTTTTGCCACTTTTGGCTAATTTGGGAAGATGGGGATGAATGATGATGTGATGAAATTGATGAATGGACTCTCGGAAACATCCATGCCCAGGCCTGGAACCCCTCATGTCGAATTGTGAAGATGAGGATGGGCGATTATGATATGATGAAATTCATGAAGGGACACTCGCACCCATGCTCAGCCCATGGAACCCCTGATAATATTATTGTAATAAATTGATAATAAAAATAGTTATCATTTGTTTAGAATACTAATTGCTTATACTAAAATTTTATAACACCATTAAGCCTTGTTTCCACGATGTTAAAAAATGGAAATTTAATTGCGATATTTAAACACACGAGAGAAACAGAACATGACATAGAGTGGGATGATGCTAAGCAGATAGGAAGGGAGAAGAGAATACTAGTGAGAAAATGGAAGGAGGTGAAGGAAATAGAGAAGAAAGGTGAAGAAGACACAATGAACTGGAATGGGGGACTGAAGTTAAACAAAGAATGGAAGAAGGTGTTAGGAAGAGTGGAAAGGACAAGAGAGAAAGAGGAGAGAAGAAGGAAGAAGAATGATGGAAATAGAGCATGAAATAAAGAGTCCAGCCACTTTCTCTTTCAGGTGAAAGTACAGATGACAAGGGAAAGCCACCTGCTAGAATGTTCCAGAGCAACTTTCTAATAGTCTGGAGGGGAGTAATGTTTGTGTATATATATCGTCCTGATTTGTACCTTGTTACATTTGTACTTGGTGCAGAGTCTGAAGAAGACCTTGCTAGAAGGTTGAAACGTTACGTTTAGTTTATGTTTTATAATAAAATAAATTACTGCCTTGGTCAGCATATTGATTTTTAATACAATTTTATATCAATAGTCCAACACTCCCTACAAAATTTCTGTTAAATTATGTCTACCAGTCAAGAAAGTCATGAAAGTCAAGAAAAAGTAAAGAAATCAACGAGTAGGTCAAAAGAGAATTATACTTGTGCTCAAGAATTTTTTCTATCATGATGACTGATTGATTGATTTAGTTTATTTTATCTAACTTTTCTTCCCTTTTTGGCTAATCGCAAAGATGGGGATGAATGGTCCCAGTCAACACACTAACGTTGCCACAACGTTGTATGCATGTTGTATTTATGATGAATGTTGTATGTAGGGGAACAACGTTGTGATAACATTGCATCAACGTTACAAAAAAAACATTCCACTGAATGTGCTTTAGTTTGGATGGTCACCATCATGAGTGCCACAAACGTCAGATCGGGGTGTTTTGTTTAATCTGAATTTGTGTGTTCACTGTCCACCAATGCTTATATTTCCTACAGCATATACTAGATGGCAGTGCGACTCAAATGCAAAACAAGCATAAGTTTTAGTAACACAAATAAGGATAACTTTGATTGTAATTAGTGAAAAAATATGTTTTATTATCCTTGGAATGATGTGTGAATATTGAAGTTGTAAGAAAGATCAGAAAATGAAATGTGGTGAATACAAGTGAAACTCCCATGATAAATATTTTTATCCCAGACACAAGCCTCACATAAGATTATACTGGCTGTGAGTCCAGATGCCAGAGCCTTACTAGTCTGCCAAATGCAGCCCAGGATGCATTAATAGATAAAGCAAGTCTAATAATCTTGTTAAATACAACTTCAGCTTTAATCTTAACTAGCCTTTTGGAAGGGGTTTTTCACTAAATAAATATTTATTTTCTTAATTGCTAATTTTCAATTTTACCTAATTAGGGGTCAAATAAATAAATGTTAAGAAAAACAAAAAGATCATTAATAAGCAGGGATGCCCATCCCCCCCAAGGCCCATGATGCACTCCCCTAAAAATGTAGAACATCCCCCATTTATGCTGAATTAATTACTCAAATTATTTTTGTTACACAAAATTTGTGGAAAAATATAATACCAGAGGTGCAACCAAAACTTTTTGTCTGGGGGGAGGCAAGTACCAGGATAAATGTACCAATAATAATAATAATAATAATAATAATAATAATAATAGCTTTATTATTATTATTATTATTATTATTATTATTATTATTACTACTACTACTACCAATAGTAAATTATGCAAAAAGGTGGTAGAAGTCTGTGCTAAAGCATTTGTTTGGAACAAACTACACCCTCAATTTCACATTAGCTAATAATGGAAATCAAGCACACAAACTGTAATTTTGAATGGCAGAAAATGAATGATAAATGCATTCCAAAGATGCATGTGTAACTTTCATGTGCAACATATGTTTTACACATATGCAACATGGAGCGACATAAAATAGAAAATACTTATTTAACAGGCTAACACTAAATTGTGTACGTATTCAAAGCTTAGTCAATACAAATATACAACACATATTATTTAAACACATTACATTACAGAAAAGAAGCAGAATGCGAGCGAAGCAAGCAAGAATTTTTTTAGATCCAATTTTTACAATTGAAAACAATATTGATTTAATACGACGCAAAGAATTTCACTGGATGCAATGGCATTCTCTCTTTCACAACTCTTTTTAATTTAGATCATTCGGCACCCGTGGTCAACTCCCGCCACCCCTAGCAAGAAAAGCAGACAATGTGAGCGAAGCAAACAAGAAAATTTTACAAAATGAATTTATATTTGCATAAAATTTAAAATCGAAGGGGTAATTGTTTCTCTGTGCCTCCTGCCCTGCAGGTCCCCTTGGCCATCAATGTATGTCCCCCCTTTCTACCCTAGAATTGACTTCCGGCGAAGGTTGGAGGGGGGAGCAATGACCCCCTGTTTTTGCGTCAGTGTATTATACAATACAGACATATTTAAGCAATATATGTTTACTTTAGATACTTTAGGCTCACACCAGAATTGAACCTGAGACTGCTCACGTGATTGGCACAAGCACTAACCACCTGGACACACAGGAGCCCTTTTAGTACGTCAGTATACATTTTACTTTTATATTCATTTTATAAATAAATTTCTAAATTTACTTTTCTCTCTGTACCTGTGTGAATTGGGTTAATGATATCCATATTCAATATGTTTCGGCTGTTTTCATTCATTTGAGCCTTCTGGAAAAGTGGCATTGATATGTTTTGGAAATTTGGAATACCTGCACATAAAAAAGAGCATGTATTATTAAACTTACAGGATAGCAACACGAAGAAAGCAATAGACAATAGGTGCATTAACAATATCACTTGCAACGAGATCTGCAATATTTGTCATGTAGGCTGAGAGACAAAATCCGATATTACCACTTCCTTTCGAATACATTGTTTTTCTATCATTTTTCATATCGTCAGTTCACTTTCTGTTGGTCTAATGGATACGTTCCTCAATTCGTTTTACATCACATAATGTGGTTGCTAGTTTGTCATTTTTTACAAAATTTGTGTGTTCCTTGCAACACTGCCATGCATTGTTTCATCACAGTAAATGACATCACAGATACGATATAACAACTGCAGTGCCGAAACTACTTGCCAACAATAAAAATATTACTAGTTTAATGTCCTCCATATGTTCAACTTTTGGTGTGATCAGGTTATCAGAATCTCATTAGTCACTACATGTAGAGCCGTAACTTTGTTAAGTTAGCTCTATTGTCTACAAACTCCTATTTTCTTTACATAAAACTATAATGGGAGTATTAAAAAAGTGATTCCTCTCGCCTCCAGAAAGAAGTACAATTTAGTTTTTTTTCTTTCTTGCTACGAGGTGTGAAATGACATCATTAATGTTGTCTTTGATATTTCTGTGTACAAGCTCTGTTAGTCGAGCACCTCCCAGTGAAATTTGAAGCCACGATTTCAAAACCCTCAGATGTAGCCAATATCACCAACAAGTTATGTGCACTTCAGTTACAAAAGGATTATCAGTGGTCACAATCTTATACTTCTTTTCAAATAGCTGGCCACTTCTTTTGCCTAATTTTAATTCAGATTTGAAAATGTGAAAATTATCAACTATGCCAGCATTTTTCGCTGAAATGTTTACATAGGCCATTAAGCATTTCCATGTACAGGGTGAGTCAGAAATATGACTACACATTTGAAGTAAATTATGTGTGTTCTGTTCATTGTAGAGGGAAATGGTGAATGGTGTGTTAAACTTGAAACTTCATTTGTCTCATTTCAGATAAGTCATGCTGCCAAGCTTATGTAATTAGCCAAGTTGGTGCTCAACATGCAGCAGCAAGTTACAGTTGCAGCGTTGGACTTTAAAAACAATTTCATTTTCACCACTTTCCCACAGTCGACGGCAACAATATTATGTTAGAAGCATGGCTCGCCAGTCTCACGGCATCATGATCATTCTGGTATGCAATTGCCCACATCACTGCATGTTCAGCACCATCTTGGCTAATGATGTAAGCTCGGGAGTGTGACTTCGGAAGTGTAATGTTTCAATGAACGAGCTGTTTTTGGAGGGGAAGGGGGAAGAAGTTACAATTTTACAATAATTAACGTCTTCACAGATACAGGATTTCAAATTATCTAAAACTGTAATATTACTTTGTACTAGTGAATTATTCCTCTGTATCTGATGATTAGCGGAGTTGTTTTTTTTCCCTGTACATAGTCTCTAAGCATAATAGTTTATCTGCATGTGATTAATTTCATTGAAGTTGTCTCAACACAGTCTAATTTCTTTTATCATCTTAATGACAACATTGGCATGTTCCCAGCACTGAACTAGATCACAATCCATGTTGCTATTGCAATATCTTGGGAACGTGAACACTAATGCCATATCCTTGCAATTGACAAAGTTAGTTTAACCAAACTACAAGTGGTGGACCTATGTAGAAAAATCTACATGACTATCTTGGTTGACAAGCACGTTAGTGATTGACCTTCAATCTCGCCACTGAATTTCCTGGAATTGAGTCTCAGCCTGGCACGAGCGTACTTTGCATCAGTTTCATTTAATCATCACTTATCCTTATCATCGCAATTAGCCAAAAGTGGCAGAAATTTGATGTAAAGTAACAAAATAACAAGTAGCTTCATATTGGTTACAATTTAGGCTACAGAAAGTACATAATTCCCCTCCCCACTTCCCATTCTATTGTTTCTAATAAAAAAAAAAAAATTCTATTTTTCTCCCCTTTCCCTGTATAATTCCTGGCAAATGGCTGCTTTCATACTTACGAGCAGGGATGGGTGCAGAGTTGCAGGGTATTCCTCCTGTACGAAAGTTGTCCAGTGCTGTTATAGCTTTCAGTGTTCTTTTCTTTTCTTTCTTCAATAAACTCACCAGGATAGCTAGATATATTGAGTCAAGGATGGAAGTAGTTTAACTGAAGTAGCTATATGAAATAGCTTCATGGCCAAACATCTTAACTGATCAATTCATTTTAAAAATTACAAGTTTCAAGATTTTATATAACAAGATATAACAACAACAATAATGTAAAATTATAATTCACTATTTATTTATACAAGGATACTGAGTGTCAAGAGAACATAAAATGAACACAGTAATATTTAATGATAAATGTAAACCCAGTGATTCACCCCCTCACACCCCCAACACTACCACCCAAATTTCGTCAACAACTCCTAAAGCCTCCCTAAACATGAACTTACATTCCTCAAATGGAAAATTAGAATTAGAATTAGAATTTCTTTATTCATGGGCGAAGTTCAGCCTGTGGCTGCTCTACCACTTAAAACACTGAATAGCCTGTGTGTTAACAAATATCTTACCAATCTGATATAAAGTTGCAAGTGTTCCTTCCATAAGGAACCTCAATTTACCTCCAGAATCAAGGTATTTAACCAAGTGACTGTAATAGGTTTTGATTTAAGGCTCTCTTCTAAGAGTGAAGTACAGGGTGTCCCTAACGTCTTGTTACCATTACAATCAAACACAACTCTGAAACCAAATAATATAGAGCACGGCTCTTTTTTGCAGAATGTACCTCAACGTGTGCTCCTCTGATTGCCCACAGGATATCAAGGTGATATTCCACTTCTCTCCATACATGCTGTAACACATCAACATCAACTGTTTGCGCAGCTGCAATGATCCTTCCGCAAAGTGTAACAAGATCTAGAACAGGGGTTTGGTAAACACAATACTTGACATATTCCCACATGAAAAAATCCAAGGGTTGACATCAGAAGAGTGCAGGAGCAAGGCGATTGGTCTGTTACAACCTATACATCTCCCAGGGGAATGTCTATCCAGAAAATCAAGGGAGAGAGGATCTCTTCCATATTGATGGCGGTAGTGTCCTTGCACAGTGACCGGTGACTTGCACGCAGCACACCATTGGCCCTCTCATGGGGTGTCATCGTTCTCCAATCTGCAGAACACCAATAAACTAATGACAACATGCAATGTTGTAGAACATTCTGCAAAAAAAAACCCACCCTGCCCTATGTCATGTGGTTTCAGAGTTATGTTTGATTGTAATGGAACTTTAGGGACACCCTGTAGTATGTATTAATTAGCTCTGCAGTATTTGAAAAATTTCTAAAATGTCTGTAACTTCTTTCAAAGTATAGATATGTTACATAAATTGTATATAGTTTCCCCCAAAAGGCCAAAAATTTATAACCTCCCTAGTAATTAAACAATTCCAGCATTTGAGTAATGTTATAAAATGAAACAAAGGATACAGATCTCCTTGTCCCTCTGAATAATTAATTGTTGCAATCTTTCCACTGATTCGCTTCTCTGCTCGCATTCACCAGGGGTCACTTCTGCTTTTCCCTTGACGCAAGCTGCCCTCAAAATCTTGAAGCACTGTTGTATCTTCCTGACATCAGACGGCAAGCTGAACTCTACATCTTTGTTGGTAGGTTTCAGGAAATCGCTCACAGATTTCTCACACTCTGTGATGTCCTCTTGGGTTAGCTCTTCTGCAATCTAAAATATATCAAACTTATTTAGGATTGTTCGAATATTCTGCATCGCATTTTAAGCTGTTGAACTTGAGACTGTGCTGAGAATGTTATGTAAGAGGAAGGAGGCGAAAAGTAATGCTTCCAATTTCGTAATTAAATGATTATTGCACTGGTCAACATTTTGAAGAAGAAGAAGAAGAAAAGAAAAAAAAATTGGATGTTTTCAAACCAATAGGTGATTGTGGAAGTATTTTGAATGCTGATCACAGAAATAACACCAATTTCTTCCCATCGTGTCAAGATCCCCCCCCCCCACATCACAAAGTTCAATCAACCCACCATATCATAACAAGTTTTGAACATTTTATGAGAGATTTCGAAAATAAAACTTAGGCAACCAAAGTTCATAATCTCTTATGCCAATATGTCACATGAAGGTAAAAGGTGAATTAAAATGTTTACAATTCTGTATTTATTTATAGTTCAAAATTGGAAGATTTGTATTGTGGAGAACCAAAATTTTATCACCATCTAAACAGAGCCATCAATTGGGAAAATAATGGAACTGCACATTTTATTGCAAAATTAAGGCAGTTAATATATTGCTATTTTCTTTAAAAAAAAAAACTAGACGTGATGGGTAAAAATGGATTTCATTTTTTAAATAGGCATGCTGAAATTACTCAGAGACAAATAGTCATCTGCGAGACATCCAAACCCCTAATCAACCTGAATGTGGTTTATTGAGTAAAATTTATCTTGAACTGTGCCTACATGACAGGTGGAAATGTTGATTCTTTTCAAGAAAACATTAGTAGCTCATATCATAATATTGGAACTACCGATTGCTGCTTAATGACTTTCAAGAATATAATTATTCAGAGAGATAATCTCTGAAGCTGTACATCATCATTAAACTTGCCCTCCTTCCTCCCATCTTTATATCTACAATGCAGTGATTTCTTTCCCTTTACAAGAGACATTTGAAACCAACAATTCTTCAACGAATATATGTACAACTAAAAAAAATCCACCCTCCATTACTGCTTTGAAATTCATAATAAGAACACGTCTGACCAGTGGCGTAATCTGAAAATTTGACCTGCTTTACCGGAATAATTATTATTTATTGTATATATTTATTATATAATAATTAGATAGAAATAAAACACTGATTCAGTCTCTGTAAAACAAAACAGAAGTCAGATAATTTCAAATTTCATGGCAATTTATATATATATGAAAAAAAATTCTGGCAGTAAACAGATAACATGGGAGATTCCACCACTGGTCTGTGGGAGACCTAGGTTTTATTTCCAGTCTGGGTGGTCAAAGGTTGGAAAATTTCCAACCTTGTTCCTGGATAAAGCTGCTCTGGGGTTCACCCAGCCTCTAATAAATGGGTAATGGCAGAAGAGGGACATGGTGTTGACCACATCACCTCCAACTCCCTCTGGGGAAAAAATGACAGTTATCATTAACTTTTTTTTGTTAAATACTGTCTCAAGCTGTAGAGAAACTATTTGGTACATTTTAAATATACTTACGCACTCATTTGATAGAATGCATATTTGGGTCTTAAGCTGCCGCACTTCTTCCCTGAGCAAAGTTATCGTCTGATGAGGATTGAGCTCTTCATTCACCTTTGCTTCGTTTTTGATGAGGGACACTCTCTGAGAGAACCTGCAGGTGGAGAGCGTCTCCTGGCAGAGAGAGGAAATGCATAATCAGTCATCATTATGTTTGGAATTGTACCCTTGCCTTGCCAAAAATGACCTCATAATTTTCAGAATATTGAGAAACTAAGAGTTTTGTATTATTCATATGTAAGATTAAAACTCAAATATTCATCTGTTATATGGAATTAAGACACAGCAAAGTACAGTGAAGGAATTGAAAAAGTCAATCAAGATTTCTTAGATTTTTAAAATATAAAGCTCAGAAAGTTTAGCCCACATTAGAACACCATGACAACCTAATACGAGGCGTATTCGGAAAGTAAGTACCGAAAGGATGTAAAAAATAAAGTAAAATAGTTTTGTACCTTTTTTTATTTGCATTGCATTCTACAGACCCTAAACTACTTTTATATGTAGTTTCCACAATTCTTCAAGCATTTGTCATAGCGTGGCACTAGTTTTTGTATCCCATCATCATAGAATGTTCCTGCCTGTGACGAAAGCCATCCATGCACTGCTGCTTTGACGTTGTCATCCTCGTCGAAACGCTGACCAGCATGAAACTACTTCTTCAGATGAAGAAAAAGATGGTAGTCACTTGGTGCCAAGTCAGGCCTGTTGGCGGATGAACAAATTGTTCCCAGCTGACTTGATGACATTTTGAGTTTGTTGAGCCGTATGCGGACGAGCATTGTTGTGAAGCAACACAATGCCTTCACTAAGCATTTTGCATCTTTTCTTTTGAATTGCACGATGCAGCCGGATTAATGTGTCACAGCAGGCATCTTTGTTGGTGGTCTGTCCTCTAGGCAAGAATTCAACCATTCTTGCATTGAGAAAACAAATCACAGACCGGATTTCATAGTCTGCGCGCCGATTGATTTTCTTGAACATTTCAAACCTTCAGAAAACTACAAAGAAAAAGCATGATCTGCTCCCACGCGTGCCTGTGGCTAGCTAATGGATGAAGGACGTCAGCGAGAACTGACATGGTCGCGACTGCATTGCTACAGCAGCAATATTTGTAAACAGTACTTACTTTACAAATACACCTCGTATATGAATGTCGGTTTATAAAGCTTTGTCATAGAAGAACGTTACAGGAAATAGTATTCTTCTGGAAGTTGTTATATCATGAAGTAGATGCTGAACATCTGCTCTCCCAGATTAATTTTCGAATCCCGTCTACAAAAACTAGATGAAAGGATGAACTTTTTCTTCTCATGAAGGCTAGATCAGAAATTGTAACTATACTCAATATGTTTATGGACTCTGTAATTGTGGCCACGGTGACTCAGTCGGTAACGCATCTGACTACCATGCTCAAGGTCCCGGGTTCGATCCCCGGCCGGTTCAAATCCGGGAACTTTTCTAACGTTGGAAGCGGTCCCGGCGCCCACCCAGCATCGAATAACATGGGTACCTGGGGGAAACCCTGGGGGGTAAAGGCGGCCAGGGGCGTGATGCTGATCACATCACCCCTACTCACGACTGGATCAAGAAAGTGTGTGGTGTTACCCCCACACCCCCTATACGCCTTCATGGCATGATGCTAAGCACAGGGGAACTTTACCTTTTACTCTGTAATTAGGTATCTACCTGTTGGTTTAAAAAAAATGTGGGTTGTGAAGGAGTTTAGTGTTGCCTGATTCTATAGCAAATGCTCACTATGAGAGAAACGCAGGTTTTGAGATCTGGCTCTCTCACCTCATTAATAGGCCAGTGGTGTTAGGCTAACAACATCTAAAGCAGAGTTTGTGCCAGTGCTTGAATGTTGTGAGGAAGGCTCACACAACCACATGTTACAGTAGAGTGGCAGGGAAAGCTTCAGTAACCCTTGCAGCAAGCCAACCAAGCTGAACCAAAGTGATTTGCTGCTGGGACTCAAAACCTCTGTAGTTTACAGCTTGCATCATAATAGAGTAAACAGCTTATCAGGTTTATTGTTAAAAAAATATCTGAAACACAACAATGGAAAATCTTCAAGTTTTGTTTTCATGCGCAAAACGTTTGTAAACACGGCTCACACTGGTGTAGTGCTAAAGAAAATGGCCTTGAGACCTTGAAACTCCTGAAATGTGTTGATTGGTATCATCCTCAGTACAGAAAAGCATCCTAAAATTTTAAAAATGCGATACGAACATCATTTGGTGAAAATTTCTAATGTTTTTACACAAACCTCAAGATTGTTCTTGTCCAAGGATAAAGTGGCAATCATGGATGTCATGCAGTTCCCCCCCAGAGAGTCCCTCAGCACTGACGTCATCATGGAGTTCCTATACGGCACGTGGCCTCTGTTTTTCTCCGACAAGGCAAGGATAACTTGCTCCAAGTAATGGAGTGACAAGTTTATGTAACGAGCCTCGACCAGAGTGTGCCCATCTATGCCTGTCTTGTATACTCGTTCCGAACTGAGAAAGAAAACATAAATAATGATAGAAAAGTCACAAGTTCACTCTTTCTGAAATTATATTTGCACAAAAACTACAAAGTATGATAAGCAGTGGCGTGCAGTGACATTTAGACTAGGGTACGCAACATGGGCACACTGAAGAGGGTTATGGGTGCCAGAACCCCACCAACCCCTCCCTTGGGCCATCATGTTATTCAGAAAATTACTTCTTTTCACAATTTTATAATGGGAAATTTCTCATCCTTGTATCATTATCAAAATAACAGGAATCACTATTTGGAATGGCACAGCAGCATTTATCTATTGTTTCATCTTGTTGTAAGACTTGTGATTCTTCCCATACCGAAGTTGTTGCTTGAGAATAAGAACCATTATGAGGAACATATTCTGGCAGACTGGTATTTTCTAGAAAATTCATGAGTGCGCCTCTAGTAAGGAAGACCAAAAAGTGAAATGCTTAGTGAATAATTTTCCAACCTTTAATAACAACACTAGTGGTTGTATAAAATACATTCAAATAGTTTATTATGCAGACAAAGAAAATGTTTCTGCCTTATTTTTTGCACTGCAGATTAAGGGTAGCAGAATTTAATTTTAAGTTTGCTTTCTGCACATGTGAAGCTACTTTAAACTCGGATGTGACTCATTGAAACATGTCTTAACGAGAAAACTAATTCAGGAATCTCTGATATAACCTTAAATGCTACCAGAGAGATCCAAATGTAACGAGGTAAAATATACAGATATGTATGATATTTTATATTCACAAATATATTCTGATACTAGCTACGTAGAGTCCAACAATTCAACTTTGATTATTTCTTCATGCAGCACCATGAACATTGAACGGGAACGAAATGGCACAATCATTTTTCTTTTGTGCTTTCAAATAGCATGTGATAAATTTGTATCCTTTACTATTTCAAACATCTTTCTCAGAGTAAACCAACGATCAAGCCCAACAATAAAGTTTTACGCTTGCACTTTTTCGTAAAAATGTCGAAAATCCATTCTCCATAACATCATCAATAACTCCCAGTTCCCCCTATTTTATCACTGCACTGCACCGACAAATAATAGAGATCCTGTAATGTAAATAATATGAACGAAACACTAACTGCAAAAAAGAAGGAAAAGAAAGATGCAGAATTCTCTCAATCTGTTTACTTTACTCATGTGTCCTTTGCAGAACAATCTGACAAACGGAAGATTATTGCTAGATAAGATATCTGGAAGTTGAAAGGTAAATTTGAGTTTGAAATTCTTACACAATTAACTCTTTATCATAGATTATAACACCATTAAGCCTTGTTTCCATGATATGAAAAACTCAATATGCTGACCAAGGCAGTAATTTATTTTATTATAAAACATAAACTAAACGTAATGTTTCAACCTTCTAGCAAGGTCTTCTTCAGACTCTGCACCAAGTACAAATGTAACAAGATACAAAAACAGGACGATATATATACACAAACATTACTCCTACTGGAAATGAATGGGGGACTTAAGTTAAACAAAGAATGGAAGAAGGTGTTAGAAATAGTGGAAAGGACAAGAGAGAAAGAGGAGAGAAGAAGGAAGAAGAATGAAGGAAAACGAGCGTGAGATATAGAGTCCACATTCTAGATGGAAGAAAATATGTTTAGCCTTTTAGGTGAAAGTACAGTTGACAAGGGAAAGCCACCTGCTAGAATGTTCCAGAACAACTTTCTAATAGTCTGGAGGTGAGGAATGTTTGTGTATATATATCGTCCTGTTTTTGTATCTTGTTACATTTGTACTTGGTGCAGAGTCTGAAGAAGACCTTTCTAGAAGGTTGAAACGTTACGTTTAGTTTATGTTTTATAATAAAATAAATTACTGCCTTAGTCAGCATATTGAGTTTTTCATAACATAGATTAGTATATCCCGTAACATTTGTGACTTGCATTTGTACATGTACTGGACATGCTGGACAATGAAAACCGGACACTTTAATATTTGACATCTGAATTGCAATAACAGCTCGCAGGTATATTATAGAATGTTCGGCAGATCATGTAGTACCATATGCACCATTCATAGGCTCGGACTTTGTTTATGCATTCGTACTTAATTCAGTTTCTGCAACATTTAGTTAGCCCTTGTACCAGAGCTTTTATCGACCCATTGCGTTATCACAAAAAATGCAAGTGTCCGGGTTTTTTTGTCCAGCAGTTAAATATATATACCATTTAATTTGAATTAGAATTTTTGGATACATTGGAATCACACATGTCCTTTATATTGTTAATATATGTGTGTGTGTGTGTGGTGAGAGGTTGTAATACGTAAGGTTGATTCTGCTTGTACCCTTAAATTTTTGGAAAGTTCACCTTGAAAACTAAGAATTATACTTGAATTTTATCACGGTCCTAGAGTGACCACCCAGTAGAGGTAAAGACTCACACCCAACTCTTGCCACAATGTGGAATGAATTGTGAAAAATGCCTTAGCCAGCATTAGTTTTTAAATATGCAAAGACACAAACTCACAGGCCTAATCAAAAACCATGAAAAGCAGTTGCAGGCCAACTCCACATTTCATGTGTCTGATCGCTTTCAGCAAATGTACTGAGCATTACAAGCATGAAATACCTTACCCTGCAAGATCCACCAAGTGTAGTTTAGCTTGTCTCACAGAAGTGATGTGGTTCGACTGCCCAGCGAGATGGAGAGTGAACACACAATGCGAACGAGAGGATGCCTGGTTCATGGGAGTTTCTGCTATTACCCTGAAAGATCAACTTTATGTTGGTAACATACTTTTCTAATTCCCGACAATTAAACTGAAGATGCAAATATCATAATTATAATAAAATGAACATGTATAGATAATGGTGAATAAGATGGGAACATTCCTTTGATCTGAAGATCAAAATGCATTCTTATTTAAAGATCTAGCTCACCCAAATCTTTGACGTCATCCTGCAGCCCATCTAAACCAGAAGGTCTAACATCATCATCAGAAAGAGGGGATTGAATACAGTTGGTCACCACTTTGAACCACTCTTATAACACAGATTAGTACTCGTTATGTAATATAAATATAACTGTCTGCATGGTAAAAAGATATGTGCATAAATATAATGGGACGAAAATGCCAGCATCTGCACCGTCTGTAGTCACACGCTATCTCGGACCAGACCCAAAATGAACGCACTGTATGTCATAAGTCAGTTGAGAATTTATCCTAAAATGCCTTTTTTGTTCCTTAACCTAGAAATGTAAGCTTTTGCATTTAAACACAAATTTAAGACATTTCTAAGAGAAAGACATGAATGTTATAGAAATTGTTTTACTCATTTTGGTCATAAGTGTTAATTTCTTAAGACAACTGCTTTTTCAGGACCTAATATGGAAATATGAGGAATTTGCCAGGGCTACCAATGTTAGTGCCTATTTTGTATTTTTGGTGTTTTTCCCTGGACATTTTGAGAGATTTAGTGCCTATCAATCCTCAGCCAGGTTGTAAGCCCTGATTGTCCCCTACTTTCCTAACAACGATTTTTACTATAAATGATATAGGATGCTGTAAAGTATCATATTGGAGGTGCAACAATTTTTTATGAAATGTTTTGGTAAAACTCAGTAGGCACGGGAACTTTATTTCTAAAGTGAAATATAAAAACAGTCAAATTATTGGGTCGGATCAAGCCCCACAGGCCCAAAATAGCAACATTGGATGGAAGAGATGATCACTCTCCCAAGGCATCTAAAACTGACAACAATCTTCCCTAATGTCTAAAATTATCCACAGATAAATAAGTAAATTAAAAATAAATCTTGAGTAAAGCACAGGAAACAGGCACAAGGGCATCATCCTCCCACAATAGAACATTTCCACACCATTCTGTTATCAAAATCAAGATGTGTAAATGTGGCTTATTAAAAAAGTGAAGGATGTTCAAGTATATTGAATATTCTTGTTTTAAAAGGTATTCATTTTCTTTACACTTCCTTATAAGCATTTTTTATTGTAACATTTTGGGAGAATACATGATCCCTTCATCAGACATTATTTGTAAATGTTCGATGAAGGAAACACATGTTCTCCCAAGTCATTACAATAAAAAGGTTTCATTATTCTTGTAGAAGCTGGTAGGATAAAATTATTAATGAAAGCAGTACATACATTAGGGATGGACCATTATGAAATTCTGACAAAACTGATTTTCAAGTGATTTGCTATAAAATTGGTTCATTCACCTATTTAATTTACACACAGTTAATCGGAATTGTTTTGCCAAATTTGAAAAAGGCATATTTATAAGTTCACTTTGCCAAACTAATGCATCCATAAAAGTAATAACAAAATGGTAGAATTTTATAAGGCCTCGGTGGCTCAGTCGGTAACGCATCTGACTACCATGCTAAAGGTCCCGGGTTTGATCCCCAGCCGGATCAAATCCGGGAACTTTTCTAAGGTTGGAAGTGGCCCCAGCGCCCACCCAGTGTCGAATAAGATGGGTACCTGGGGGAAACCCTGGGGGGTAAAGGCAGTCAGGGGCATGATGCTGATCACATCACCCCCACTCACGACCGGATCAAGAAAGTGTGGGGCGTTACCCCCACACCCCCTATACGCCTTCATGGCATGGTGCTAAGCACAGGGGAGCACTTTACCTTTCACCTTTTTAGAATTTTATAATCAATTGCAGATTATTTATAGACATGTCAAAGCCCAGTCAGTAGGGCATCTGTGTGCAACCATGGAGGGTGCATGTGGCTGAATCACAATCACATCCATAATGTGGAGAGATTGTAAAGGTGACACTTCACCTCCACATGTCCCTGTGTGCCTTCATGACAAGGTGCAAAGAGCAAGGGGAGATTTACCTTTTACTATAGGCATATCGGATCATTACATTTGTAGGTAATTTAGGTTAGAATAGAATATGTTAGATTTGTTTGCATATCCAATTTGCCTATATTGTTATACAGGGTGGAACCAAACTCTGCTGACAAACTTTTACAGACTGTTCTGGGATGTTGGCTGAGTGTTTTGATATGAGGAACCAGTACCTTATTACGGAGTAATTGCATTTCTCTTGGTTGTTCAAGCTCTACTACCTTTGTGTATGTTTACATGGAATTTGTTTCATTTCTTGAGCTAAACTACCTTTGCTTATGTTTATTCGGTGCAGTATCATTTGACTGGTTGCCACGGTATTTGCTGTTGCGAGTACAGTTTGCAATCTCGCCACGAGGTGTGACCTCTACGAACAGTCTGACAAGATGGACACAGTGCTCAGTCCTGGCTCAGGTTTGGTTCCCTGCAGTGCTTCATAGCTAGTAATGATATGGTGATGTTTTCGTATGCCGAATTGGCTGATGTGCACCTCATGAAGAGTGCAAAGTGCACTGTACTTGTTTAACAAACCAGTACGAATTTTGCCCTAGGTTTGTCCCTTTACTAGTGTAAGTTTTTGTATTGTTTGTATTGCTATTTGTGATATTACAGAAGTTCATCAGTAGTTGATTAATTTTTCTTTGTAATCTATCGTGGTCAAAAAGACATAATAAGATTAGATAAGATTTATTTCCATCCACTTGATCGTATGAGTACAAATAGCACTATGATATGAGATACGTCAATTACATGTATAATTTTGAGTACAAAGGAATTAACAATATAAGTATAACACGCCAACATCACTTTACTTTGCAATAAGGTAACGAGGACCGTGAGTTCCTCATATCAAAACACTCCGCCAGTCTCCCTGAACAACGGATAGAGTCCGGTTTCACCCTGTAAACTGACAGAGTGCTCATAAATCTGTCCGATCCCTAATGTACTTCGAAAATTGAACTCTAATGATTGAAGATGTGAATTCAGTTTCCATTCAAAACAAAGGTGAATCTACTGCAAACCTGTAGTGTGTATTAAATCCACCTGTTGGTGTCTCCAAGGAACAGCAGATTCAGGGCCTCCTCCTTGCTCTGGACCAAATGCATGCTCAGGTTCTTCAGGTGAATCCTTTGGTTTTTGTCCTCCAACAAAACAACACGCCTCGAAACAAAAGTCATGTACATTAGATAAATTATACTCAGAACTTTTAGTTTAGTTTCAAATTTCTTTTCCTACATAAATAAAGAATGAAACACGATCAGAGGCGCAACCATGAATTTTTTTTTTGGGGGGAGTGGCAAGTACCAGGATAAAGGTACCAATAATAATAATTTTAATAAAAATAATGCTAATATTAATAATGTTAATAATACTAATGCTATAACAATAACATTATTATTATTATTATTAACTTGCTTTATTTTACTTTGCTTTTGTGCCACTTTTGGCTAATTTGCGAAGATGAGGATGAGTGATGATATGATGAATAGATGAATGGACACTCACAAACATCCATGCCCAAGCTGGGATTCGAACCCAGAACCAACATTTGTATTATTATTATTAGTAGTAATAGTATCAAAGATGTTATTACCCTTGTAAATTATGCAAAACGGGGTAGACGTTAATGCTAAAGCATTTGTGTTCAAACAAACGATTTTTATTATTTTTTCAACACGTTCAATTTCACATTAATAATGGAAAACAAGCGCACAAACTAATTTTGAAAGACAGGAAATGCTTGATAAATGCATTCCAAATATAATTCTTTTTTACATTAACATGTATAGCTTTTATGCACGATATATGTTTCACACATATGCAACATGGAGCGACATAACACTAAATTGTGTGCGTATTCAAAGTTTCCTTAATACATATTACAACATACATTATTTAAATACATTACACAACCAATTCACCCATCTCACAATAAACCAATTGCAAAAATTACATAAATTGTCTCTCAAATGTGCATGCTCCCTTTCCTCCAAACAATTGTTCATGCATTTAAGACAAAAATCAATTAACACAAGTCTTATTTCTCTGTCTGGGAATCCACAATGCATTCCAAAGAACAACGACAAACTGCAAGTGAAGCGAGCAAGAAAATTTTTGGAACCAATTTTTTTTCCAGGCTTAAATCAATATTGATTTAATAGGGTGCAAATAATTTCTTGGGGATGCCAATGCATTTTCTCTTTTACAACATTTGTGCCTCCCCGATGGTGTAGTGGTAACAATGTCACCTTGTGATCAAGGGGTCACAGGTTCGATACCCAGTAGAGGCACAGTGGTTTGGGTCACACTTTAAACTGTAGGTCCAGTCCCGATTAGCCTCTCTGTGCGTAAAGTGGACTTAAAACTACAAATCAATCAATCAATTTTACCACTTATTTTCATTTAGATCGTTTGGTGCCCAGGGCCGACTCCCACTGCTCCCCTTACTACCGTTCTGAACTTGATAAGACAAAGAAAGGAAGGCATTGCGAGCAAAGCAAGCAAGAAAATTTTACGAATAGTGTTTTTATTTGCATAAAATTTGAAGTTGTGGGCGGTAATTGCCCCCTGCAGGTACACTTGGCCGTCAATGTTTGCCCCCCCTCTTGCCCCCTAGAACTCAAGGTTGGGGGGCAATGTTCCCCCCTGTGGTTGTGCCACTGAACACGATACAAAGTTTCACTTCTGATATAATTAACCACTTCCCTTATAAACATCCTGGGGATGATATGTGAAGCGTTGAGTATACTTGGGAAGGTGCCAGGTACACTTTTTATATTATATCATGTAAGCTTGGGTAAGCTGTCTGTTAGCAATTTCTTATTAAACACTCTTTGAAGAGGGCTGTGGTGAATGTGCAAGTAGAGGCAGCACGATATATAGTTTTAAAAACATATTTTGGCATAGGACATGATAAGACATGCTAATATTTTATGTATTTTCATTCTGAGATAACTGAAGATTTCAAAATTTTTGATACACACACACACAGACACGCCCATAGGGCTTTGATTTATTCATCAATGGATTCAATTTGCACATTGGTTCAGATTCCGATTGGCCTGTCTGAGCATAAAATGTACATAAAACAAACTTTTCTGATATACATTTCAACTTACCAATTAGCCTCCAACAGAGCATCTAAAACCTCATTTTTAATATTGGGATCAATACAAAATTTTCCAGCTAAATTTCCAATTTGTTATTTGTAATGTGAATGCAGTTAACATTTATATTGTTTTTATACATTAAAAACCTGCTTAGGTCAGGCCCACCATTAGGCAACAAAGTTAATTTGATTTCCACTTACGGAAGGTCCTCCAAATTTGAAACTTGATGCTGGGGATGAAGTAGATCGTATCCACATTCGTTGTAAATTTCCAGATATGATACATACACTGTGTAGGACATATTTGGACTCTGTAAAATTGATGGAAAAATATTTCAATGTTTTAACTTGGTCATAATTCATCATGTTATGCATGCTCTGCTGCTACTGTCTATGAAGAACTATTATTGTTAAAGACAGCAGAGATTTACTGTGTTGTGTGTGGTGAGATACTTTAGTAATAAAATAACGTATGCTTATTTATCACATTACATTAAGTGATTGAAAACAATATTGGTAAAGACGGTCAAGATTATATTGAACTTCCTGTCACGATAAATATTTAGGATTGAGGAATAGCAGAGAGTCGGTTGGTTAGATTGTAAAAATATAGAACTTACGTCACTTAACCTTTTAACATAAAAGCCCGAGTATACTCGGGTTTTTAATTTCCACGAAAATATAATATCCCGAGTATATTCGGGGTAACTTCTTTTTATGTGTACACATTTTAAAAGGACGATTATACTCGTTTTTCTATGTTTCTGCATGTTTTCGCTAGATAGTGCTGTTGAAGTTGTTGTTTACTTGTCTTTCTGGTAGATGTCACTAATAGTGATGTTGAAGTTGTTGTTTTTTTGTCTTTCCGGTAGATGTCACTAATCTCCTTCTTTTGATGTTTATTTTCGTCTACGGCATAGGTGTGAGAAAGTCAGTTTTCTTCCGTGTTTCTTGGTGGTATTCTTCTTCTTTTGTGAAAATGGAGTGAAGAAGAGCTTGATATTCAGTTTAACGGTTCAGATAGCTCCGAAGAAAGTCATGAAGAAAGTTCAGAAGAAAGTGATGTGTCAGATTCATCGGAAACTGACTTTGCAAGTGCCAGACAGTGTGCGTGATGCTAGAGGGAAGAAGGCTAGAAGAGAATCCAGATACATGTTTGAGGAATGCAGTGTAGCTTTGTGCATTGATCCATGTTTCAGGGCTTATCACACAGTCAGTAACATATAAACAATGTATTTCACATTTAGTGGGTACACTTATACACGTTTTAGGACTAATGACAAAGTCCCTATAATATAAACAATTGTTTTCAAGTTCACTAATTAGTGTTTCAGTGCTATTTTGTGTTTATTTTGATTATTAAAATAACTTACCTTGATTTTTTAACAAGTTCTATTGGTAATATTTTTCTCATTGATAGCACGAGTATACTCGGGATTTTATCTTAGGGGCTTTTCAGACGCATGTATCTCATTGTTGAGTTGTTAACAATCAACATTATTATAACCATATATAATGTTCTTAACTGATTATTTCAACAGAGTAATAAAAAAATTACATTAAAATCGAAACAATTTTTTTAATAAAATCTGTATGTTAAGAGGTTAAGCAAAAGTTTGACCCTTATCATGTGCTTCCCAAAAAATAAATGCAAAAAATAAATAAGAAATGAAAGGAACTGAGAACTTTAGTTTCTATCCAGCCCAATAATATTGAGTGTCACCTGATTATAAAAGAAAATAAATGAACCATGTAGGAAAATTTTCAGGGATCTTGGCATTCTACCATTACCTTGCCTATATATATTACATTTACTGTGCTATGTAAAACAAGATATGTCTAGTTTCTCCAAACGTATCAAGGAAGTACATCAATACAACACTAGAAAAAATCACAATCTGGTTATACAAACTCATAATATCACTCTCTTTGAAAAAGGTCCTAAATTCGTAGGTATCCACATGTATAATAAATTACCTGATCATATGAAAACAATGGAATCAACTACCCAATTTAAGAGGGAATTAACAAAATTCTTATTACGACATTGTTTTTATTCAATAAATGAATTTCTAAATTTGTAAATATTAAATTACATAAATTGTCAACAAAGAGGGTTCGGTTGTACAGAAAATGGAATTATACTATTTATATTATT
Source organism: Lepisma saccharinum (assembly GCF_977018435.1). Taxonomy (NCBI): domain Eukaryota; kingdom Metazoa; phylum Arthropoda; class Insecta; order Zygentoma; family Lepismatidae; genus Lepisma; species Lepisma saccharinum. The sequence goes on from NC_139256.1 coordinate 2,221,336, forward strand.
ATGTACAAAGTATTCACTATATGCTATCATTGTGCCTAAATGATGATTAATTGGTTCTGTATATATATTGCATTCTTCCATGTTGTATAAGTTACATATTTACTTTTACATCTTATTTTTACACTAGAAAATTTCTTTGCTTATTATTGTGCTCGCCTTGAATATTGTATGTAATTTCACTCCAATAGTGTATTCTAACTTTATTTGGATTTCCTTCATGTAAAAGTTCTTAAAATCATTGCTGTAATACTTGTCTATAATTGTATTAATATTTTATTAGTGTATTTGGATTTCCTTCATGTAGTAGTTCTTAAAATCATTACTGTAATCCTTGTCTAAAATTCTATTAATATTTTATTACTATATGTATTGGTATATGATGATTTCCATACCTTTGGACATGGGTCAACGGAAATAAAGAATATGAATAATATGAATATGAATATGAATATTGACACTTCGATAAGCAACAAAAGATAATTCTTACCACTTTCTTCAGTGTTCAGTGAATGTTATAAGTGTGAAATCCAATCAGGGCATTGATGTTTCACTGTAATTTTCATTTCTATTTAATCTATTGCAAGAGTCAAAGGAAAACCTTAAAAGTTCAATAAAAATTATAGGGCAGTCTGTATACAGATCAAATTTACATGAGGTTTCAACTCTTATTTACAAAATGACCTCAAGGCTGCAGCACTAACCAAGTGATCAAAATGGCAATTTTCTCATTTTAAAGATGGCGCCTCCTCTACACACTTGCACAAGTGAAGAGGAGTGGTTTCTTGCCCTCTGTCTGCCTAAAAATTACAGAAATTTCTCGGCAAATGAAAATGCAATGTCTCTGTGCACCACACCAACAAGTTAACTAATGGAGGAGAAAGTTGGACAATGGCCTAAGTATTCAGGCAGATGGGTGGAAAGGCCTTCGCAGTGGCTCATAAGTGACTGCACATGGGCCCCAAAGACTTATTCTTCTTAAGGTATACAGGCACTAACTCAAAGTTGTAGATCAGCAACAGGTCTGTTCTAAAATGAAGCAAACTTGTTCAACCCTTCATACAGAAATCTACTAAATAAGAACAACAAATGAAGGTTTTCATTTGACTCTCCCCTGTAAAAAGCATTCATCCTCATCATTATCCTGAAGAGGTAGAAAATCCATGTAAAATTGCCAAATGCAAACAAATATAAACAGAAAAGCTAATTCTCGCATGGATCTCATCTGAGGAAAAGATTCACTCAGAGAGAGAATCAGAAGGGAATGGGTGCCATCTCAGTGACCAAGTTCGTTGACTAGGAGGGGATGCTGAAAAGTTCGTAGCTTGACCAAGTTCCCAAACTGTTTAGAGGAAGGTCACATTATGTCTTGAAAGTACATATCCTTGTATGTTGCTATACCAAAAGGCATTGCATGATTGACAGGCTTTCTTGTTGTTTCAGGTTTATTAAGTGACCATGTCTGCTCTTGTGTTTCTCCATGACAATGCCCCTGCCCATCAAGCAGCAGCAACACAGCAGAAATTGCGAGATCTGGGCTTTCAGTGCCTTGATTATCCACCCCATTTCCCAGATCTGTCTCCGTCGGACTAATTTCTGTTTCCTCAGCTCAAAAACACCTGGAGGTGATTACTGCCACAGAGCATTGGTGCGAGCAGCAAACTTCAGAACTTTTTAAAAGTAGTTTGCAAAAGTTGGAGCACCGGGCCAGAAAGTGCATTGAGCTTCGTGGGGAGTATGTTGAGTAACTATGAAGTTTCATCATTCCAAGTGCATTCCTTCTACGTCAGGCTACGAACTTTTTAGCACCCCCTCGTATTTGACTCTAAATCTTGCTACTCAAGGTTCTGGATTTGAGTTCAGCCAGGACAAGGATGTTCCTTTATAGCCCATGGTGTAACAGACTGTGCCTACCTACAGACTTCCAGCCTCACTCTCACAGAGGTGGGGGAACATCCAACCAGTTACGGGGTGATGTGTGGTCAGCACCATGAACTCCCAGTAGTTGTAGGTTTCCACGACCAAGTTATGCTACTCATTCATAGCTCCCCAATTTCCTCACGATGGTGGGTGCCCACCGGTCCCATACATAGGCTTTCCATACATCCGGGATTAGCCCGGACAGTCCTGGTTTTTTAGTGCTGTCCGGGATTGCAAAATGTCCGGGGTTTTGAGAATCTGAATATGAAAATAGCTACCGGTATTGAATATTCACGACCAATTTTTAAGGTGTTTCAAAAGACTGATATTTCATGTATCAATATTTCTAAAATGGTTGAGTTTGCTATGTCTTTGCCTAGAACATCTGCTCCAGTTGAGAGAGTATTTTCAATTATGGGGAATACACGTATTTGGTCAGCAGAAAGAGGTAGACTTCTAGTATCCACTGTTAAACACCTCCTGAATGTTAAAATTAATTCATGTTGTGAATTTTATTATGTTATTAAAACAAACAAGCCATTTCTAAAAAAAGTCATGTCTGGTGAAAATTTCAACTGAGTCAACTAACAGAACAGAGAACAGAGAGGCTTCCTAAACATCAGACAATGTATTATTCAATTAAACATTTGAAAATTAATTGATTGATTTTAGAAAATAATGTTAATATTTTTTCTTGTACAATTTATAGTTTAGTGTTCCAATAAAATGTTAAGGCTTTTAAGTAATTTCAATTTATTTTTGTAAAGAAAACTGAAATTCAACAGTAACGAGTTGATCGCAAATATGTCCTGGGTTGGACCCCAAAAAATATGGTAAGCCTACCCATACACAAGCTGTAATCTCAGGAGAAAAGTTGTTACTCTTCCCCCAGGAGACTTGAAACCTGCGCCGGAGCCAATGCCTTAGACTGCATGGTTACGGTGCAGGACTGACGATGTTCATTTGCCCCTTCATTAATTTCATCTAACCATGACATTCATAGTCTTCCAATCATCCTCATGACGCAGGGTCGCAATCAGTGTTGTTTCTGTGCTCACTTGAGATTGAACCTGGCACCACTCACACCAAGAACAAGAGAGGCAGCGATTTAGCTACATGCCAGTAAATTTATCTAAATTACACCAACACTTGCAACGAACATATTCAACATTTCCCGACATGTTGTGATGAGGGAGGGAAGTCACAAGAATACTTTCCTTCCTTCCACATCCCCTGTACAACCATTTACACATGTATAAACTAAAATATATGAATACTATGAATAGCAGTACATAATATCTAGATTTTTATTAGTAATGTACTACTGAAAATGACTTACACTCCTTGTCCTTTGAAATACATAGTCAATGGTTCTAGGAATAACACCTCTCTCTGCATAACTGCTTGGTCCTCCTGTGATAGTGAAGGTTTTCCCACTGCCAGTCTGAAAGAAATTATTCAGTTACAAAATAATGAAAGAGGGCATAATAAAATCACTTAAAATCATATCTAAGAAATGTACATCATAATAATAATGAACAATATTAAAATATTTATGAAAAACATAATATGTTACACTGAGTAATGATACAATCTTTGCCAATTACAATAACAATTATGATTTTAATGTTATTCATGTCTTCCCTTGTTCATTAAAAAATTTGAACTCCCTCCTTTATGGGGACCGAGGCTTACCAAGCCCATTGCTATTGCTTTCATATTGCTCCCCATTATGCTCAGTCAACACCAAACATTGTGAGCTCCCACGAGTTATCAAATATGGACCACTTGCACAAAAGGCAAGAGCACCAACCATTCTAAGTAGGAGCTCTTATTATGGTATAGCAGCTTGATGGTAAAACTATGAAAGTCAGGGTTTATGATGCTATATGTCTGGTACACCATAACCATATTTTTCAAAATAGTTATTAATATTAGTGCATCCAAATTATAAGCATCATATTACCAGAGTTTTGCTTCAAAACATTCAGGAATGACTTCATAATAGTAAATTACCTGTTATGAATAGCTGAATGAACCTGATTTTCACACCATGTTGCTGCATAGAAATGGAAATTTGGAATTTCTCATAACTTCAAGTGCTTTTGTTAGGAATCTGATTGCCTATGTGCTTTACAAAATAAATTTTGTGTGTTTGGCAAACAGAAAGGAAGGGATGATGCATGAGCATCACAAGGGAAGGAGAAGTCTAATTGATCAGTCATCCCCATCCTGGAAATTAGCAGTGGCGTAGCGTTATAGTATGCCCGTACGCCCGGCATTCCCAGATTTAAAATTTCAAAAATGCGTAAATGCTGTAAATATAAAGTAAATCTTGACTAATTTCATATATGTCTGACCTTCATGGCATTTTAATAGCTATTTTTCGCGATCCGCTTGCAACACTCCACTAACAACACTCGTTCTAGCATTTTTTTGCAATGCCTTTCCTGGCCGGACGCCGAGCAGGTTCGGCGTACAAGGACCCTATATTCCTTGCTGCCTTTCTGGAGGGAAAGCTTGGATCTCTAAAGCACGCGCCCAAATGCTCTCTCTTACGCCCGCGTATGGAGCAGAGGGCTACGTGATTGGTTCACGTGACCCTTCCTGCCTTCTGAAGCAGACGACAGCGGTAGAATTTCTACCCGGTTCTTCGCACTCGTGCCACTCGTGCTATGTGTTGCTACAATACGCAATATTGACTGACGTAACTTTACCAAACTGAAATATAGCACTTCTTAATGGCCACTGCATTGTATATTTTATCGCACAAACAGCGACGTGCATTAAAAACTAAAAGATCAACACAGTTTTTGTCAAATAAGTTGCTTAAGTCTTCGTGGTAGAAGTTCAGCCTATGGCTGCTCTACCACTTAATAAAAAAAATAATAGTTTTGCGGGTTATTATTTTTTCGTTATTATGTAACTGCTTAAAATTGTGTCAATGGAAATGTTTAGCATTCATTTGAAAACTCTTAACATCGAATGGTCTCTGGACAAAATTATTTTAAAATGTTTATCAACATTCTCAAGATGTAATAAACAGTGGTCTGAATTACTAATCGGCACTGTTACGTTAGTGGAGTGTACGATAGTTGGATCATCCACCCACCTCCGTGTCAGAGTGTTTTGCACAGCGTGCCAAGACGACAGAGGCCCCTCATTCGAATCCTGGGGTGAGCACGGGTGTTCTTTGTGAGTGTCCCTTCATGAATATCATCATCACTCATATTCATATTCGCGATTAACCAAAAGTGGCAGAAAAGCGAAGTAAAATAAACCAAATCAATCATTAGTTGGATCATTCACAACAATGACGTCTACTGTTGTCCAGAGGCTTGTGATTTAGGTAGGTTTTATAATGATTTGTGTCATGCCGAAAGGTATAAAACACCAGAGTTCAAAACATATGTTGCATAGTGAGGCATCTAATTTTCTAACTAAAAACTGCATGGATGATGATGCTTTATTGCAAACCCAGCTGACTTCAGGCAAATAAACAACACTTGTGGCGACTAATTCCATAAGTAAATTATTAACCAAAAAAGGGCCGACCTTTCCTTCGGACTTGGCATTCCCACCCGAAATGCCCATGCTACACCACTGGAAATTAGATGAAGCAAAATATTTATAATTTTTATATAAAGTTATAATTATTTTTCCAACAGAATAATCAAAATAAAGAATGCATTAGATTGAAGAATTGAGTGTAAACTGCTGGAAGCAGGTCAGGACTTCATGTTTTCATATTGTGCTGTTTCATCTAATCCAAGGAATAAATGGTTCCTTTTTTTCTCTTTTTTTCAAATTTCCAAATAAATTTTGGAATTTTGAAAATATGAGACTTGGATGAGAGAGGTCGCACAATGTAAACTTTATGAATAATATTTCTACCAAACTTAGAAACATTTTTCTTTAATGACGTGTGTAAAAGTTATTAACAAAATAGAATAAATATGTGTGTCAGTGTATTAACTGCATGAAATATAAAAAATAAATAATAAAACATTGATGGGTAATCACTCATAGATGGATCTAGTAAAAATGTCTAGCTGTGGACAAAATATTAATAATTGAATGATTAATTAAAATGGTTTATTTTACTTTGCATTTCTGCCACTTTTGGCTAATTGTGAAGTTGATTGATTGATTTACTTTATTTTACTTCCCTTTTTGTGCCACTTTTGGCTAATTTGGGAAGATGGGAATGAATGATGATGTGATTAAATTGATGAATGGACTCTCAGAAACATCCATGCCCAGGCCTGGAACCCCTCGCGTCGAATTGTGAAGATGAGGATGGGCGATTATGATATGATGAAATTCATGAAGGGACACTCGCACCCATGCGCAGCCCATGGAACCCCTGATAATATTATTGTAATAAATTGATAACAAAAATAGTTATCATTTGTTTAGAATACTAATTGTTTATACTACAATTTTATAACACCATTAAGGGGGTTCTAAAGTCATGCTAAATCATAGACCCAAATTTCTAAGGGTAACCGTACAACTAATATAGATTCGGTAAGGAAGAAATTTTCTGATATAAAAGATTGTTTTATTCACTAGAACATGTGAACCTTATAATTTTGTTACGATTGAAGGGATTTAAGTAAATAACAGAAAATATAAGGTCTCCGTCATGTTCAAACTGCTGCGTACAGATGGCGCTGAAGTGGTAGTTTTGTTGATACCGGTGCATTTTCTTTCTTTTATGACTAGTATGGAAGATTTCGTGGCGAAACAAAGATCACATGTTCTTTTCGCAAGCATCTTAAATACTATGTGAAAAAATGAAAACATTTCGTACCTTCAGAGAGTAGTGCTTATCATTAAAACTTTTGAAGTGGCGTTTCGTCGCAATATACTCCGTGGTGCAGATTTAGCATACACTGTTGCCAATATTTCATTCCGTGTTGCCTAACGATATGATCAATGCAAGTTCTTAAAAGAGTGAAAATCAAACCAAGCTACCAGAGGATATCGAATTCCGTACAGATACGAGAACAAGGGAACAAATATTCCACGGAGGATGTTAAAAAGCTGAACAAGCTCGAAGGTAAGTCTTAATATTTAATTGCTTGTTGCTTAATATTATCCATCAAAGGCAAAATGTTTGAAATATAGGCAAAATGTATAATTTATTTACATGTTGAAGAAATATCTTCTGATGTAATATCGGTGAGAATATCGCTTCACACTGCATGACTTTTTTAACTTCCAAACGAAGTTGATAATTCTTTGTAAATGTAAAATCAGAATAGAATGTTATATTTTACGTTAGGCGTAATCCTAATAACTACCGTTTTGAGATCATAACTATAGCATAAAATATACGTAGCTTAATATAGATTATATCTGATATCATTAAATCAATATTGCATAAAATGCTCTATTTTCATTCCTGTAAGTTAATTTCCAAACCTACGAAACTCGTGCTATTTACATGTACAACATCGGAATGTTTATTACAAATCAGTAGTTTGTTTGAATGTTTTTTACTTTGCCGTTGTACATGGTTGAAACGAGTACTTGTTGACCTATTTTCTACAAGAGTTTGTCTCTTTTTATTTTTGAAGCAGCTCGTAAATATTCATATGTATTAAGTAGGTCAGGCTAAGTTAGGTTTGATTCGAATAGATGTAACGTGAGATCCCTGAATGTTGCAAGTTTCGGACACAGTTCTGTTATCTTCCTTTACAGAAACACGTCAGAAAACCGGTTTTGTAAACTGTATGAAGATCTTCTGTTTTCTTGTCCTTTTATAAATTAGGACGGCTCATAATAAGAGTGCATTTCGTCCAATAACTTGATGCTGTATATATTTAAAGTGTAAAAGTAGAGCCTAACAGTTATGAGACTAAAATCTTACCGTCTATCGAACACAAGTCTGTATGTTTACTGAGAATTTCAAAATGAGTACCGGTATAGATAAATGCTCCCATACTTGCAAATACAAGGGCAATAATTTAATTGTGGATGACACAGAGCTTCATAGAAATCATAACTTGTCCTGATCATGCTACATATATTTGGTTCAATATCAGATTGGATTTCAGTAGCCGTTTGTACTAAATAGTTTACTTCAAATACCAGTGAGTTTGAAGCTTGACTAGTTTTTCTCTGAGACCTATGACTGATTGATTTTACATGGATGCCTATTATTAACATTCCATGCAGATAAAAGTTTTTTAAAGGTTTTTTGCTTCTTGGCTGGTCTACTATAATAATTCAAATAAAAATATAGTAGGAACTGAATTTCCATTTCATAATGTATTTCTGTTATTTTACCTCCAACTTCTGCTCCTTGGAACAATGATGATGAATAATGATTTGATAAAATGGATGATTGGAACAAAGATAATGATTAAATACATACATCAAACCAGGATTCGAACCTGGAGGAACTTCACTCCATATAGCGTTGCAATCATCACTCTACTATGAACATATTTCTAACAATTATTTTGCCAATTTCTGTTTTAGGCTCATCATATTTAATATTCATTATAAAGTTAGATCATTGAAGTGAGCTCATATCGTGAACCAAACTGCCCTTTAATAACAGGACGATATCGTTAAGCATTATAGTGCCAATTGGATCCATTATTTTCAAATCCATTTACTCAACATCTGTAAGTTCCATTATTAACTCAACTTGTCTAAGGTTGTAACAATGTAATATCAATATTTTTTAAACATGTTTTGTAAGTTCATAGTCTCATATACGATGTTAAAACTATTTTTATTTGTTCCTTTTGCAGATGAGCATTTGAGAAACTAATCGAAGTGTCTTCTACCAATAGTAAAGAGCACTATTGAAATTTGTACAAAAGGACAATAGGTTGGACCGACAATGGCAGTTGTGTACCATGCCAGTTGGTGTATAAGCTTCTGCGGAATATACTGTAAATCAACAAACTGGACTGTTTGAACTTTACATGGAAGAGTACATACATTTTTGCTTGCTAGCGTAGACACTTGATTGAATGGTGATGATTTACTAGAAATCAAGAGTCCAAAATATGCTCAAGAAATTATGTTTCAAGCCTTAATAATATCTGATAGCAAGTGATCATCAATTGTAAATTGTATATTAGGGGAAACAGGAGGAAAAAAAACAGTGCCAGGGGTGTGACTTACTTGTCTTGTCTGTCCAGCATTGGTACGCATTCATTGATATTTTTGCAAGTTTAAATTTTTAGAGGTATTTTCAAAAATCCTAAGGAAATAAATTTCTTCCTGAATATGATGATGATTTGCAAAAAGCATATCTCTCAGAGAGTGGCGGCAATTAGGGGGAGGGGCAGATGGCCCCCACTTTTACCCCAATTCTATACAAAACCTCATCTACCAATGGAAATTAAAGTGTCCCTGCCCTCTCCCAGTTTTGGAACCCAATCGCCAACACTGCTCTCAGAGAACGCAATAATGTTTTACAGGGTACGATAAAGAAAAATAATAAATATGCATTGAAAAAACAACGTAAATATGATTTTATATATCCCGAAAATCTAGTTTTAGTATTCCCTGTAAACAATTATTTTGTAAGCTATTGAACTTCTATTCTAATGGTATTTATTACTGTATTGTATCTTCCCTCGAAATACGTTTTTTAAATCTTCTTTATACACAGAAAGGCTAATTGGGACTGGACCTACAGTTTAAAGTGGGATCCAAACCACTATATCCAGTCACCGGCAATATAAATGGACACCTATATTCTGAAATATCTGCATCCCTGCAATGCGTTATGTGTGTGTTGCCTAACTCAACGGCAGTGACAGAACTTGCCATTGAAAATTTGCTATTACAATTCACTCATCGCCGTATATTTAGACAACACACAAGACACACTGCAGAGAAGGGAGACTTTCAGGATCTAGTTGTCCCATTTGTATTTGACGATCACTGTACACTCACCGTCTATCGACCCTGGGACTCCTGTATTGCAAGGCGATTACGTTACCATTTTGCCAAGGTGGAGGCTCAACTTCCCTCGCAATTCATACTAATATGTTGCTGAACACGATGATATATCAGCAGTGTTTGAATAGTTACTCTTTAAAAGTAACTCCGAGTTAATCACTTGAGAAAGTAATTCGCATATAATTACTGTTATTACTGTTCTTGAGAAAGTACTTGACATAGTTATTATTACAGTTACTTTATTCTAGATTTGTTTCATATTAAATGCTAAGCATTAAGTTTCATGAAATTACAACTTATTTCTTACATTTCATGTACAAACATTGACGCAATAAAATTCACAGTAAACTTCTGTTACAAAGCAATGACGATTAACATTTCATTTCATTTTGTTGAGCAAACCAAATATTTTTTTTGGATTTTTGTTGAACTATAAAATTACTGTCCATAAGGATTGTTGGAGATTATGTATGTAGTCTTATATGGTAAGTGTTCTAATACAAATAAACTTTGGATACATCCTGGCTCTTGACGAAAAAAATACAAAATTGTCCTCATGATCTCGAGATTTTAATAATCATCGATTGATTGATTTGCTTTATTTTACTTCACTTTTTGTGTGTCACTTTTGGCTAGTTTACGATGATGGAGATGAGTGGATATGATGAAATTGATGAATGGACACTCACGAACATCCATGCCCAGGCCAGGATTCGAACCCGGGACCCCTGGCGTCGTAACGCGATGTTTTAACCACTCTTTTTTTTTAAAAAAAGGAAATACCCCCTACACGGAGGTAACCCCCACCATTCACTCATTTTCTCACTTTTACACTTTTTCAATTCTTACATTTTTCTTTGTTTCTTATCAACTGGACGAACACAAATACCCATGCCTTACCCGGGACTCGAACCCAGAACCCCTGGCATTGTAGCGCGCTCTGCTAATCACTTCGCCATGGAGGTCGACAAAACCACTCCGCCACGGGGGACGGCTTTACTAATCGTCAATTTACCCATTCTTTGAGAAGGCCATTTGGTTCAAGTTAATATCTCTTTCCATGCAGTAAAGTAATTGTACAACTTACTAGTTAGGCGGAAAAATAACTGAGTTACAATTACTGTTACTTGAAAATGTTACTGATACTTCCAAAGATTCTACATCAGCTGCAGAACTGAAAACCAGAATAGACCAAATCCGTAAAGAACTATGAAACAGGACATTGTGTGGTGACGTTATGCAAATAAATTAGATGCGCTACAAAACTGTATTTAATATTGAACTATTATAAAAATAACAAATATTTATTCTATTGTGTATCCAGGATTCTTCTGACATTTTTCTTTCAAAATCGCGATATTAAAACTCAGTAAAAATAAGGGTGCAGAATTACATGTTTATTCACTTGAAGGATAAAAAATTGAGGATCGTTAGAGAGCGCTCATATTTATAAATATTTACAAGATGTTCACTGAAATTCTGCTAACGTCACCGATAAAAGATATAAATATGTTCAAGTACTGTCATATAAAGTGAATTCTACAGTCAATGCAGCATTCGCTTCAAACGTAATTGCAAAATGTTTTCAATTATTTCAATTACTCTTCTTACTTTATGCATTTCGTGTTTGAATTAACTACAGCTATCTTTATATGTTCTCTTCTGCTTTCGAAATATTAAAAGAAATACATAATACAAGGGATTTTATATTACTATTACGACTATTACTATCTTGCATTGCTGATAAATTGTTGTATTTTTTTTCAATAAGAACATACAACTAAAATCTCATGATAAACAATTACGTTGCTCCACATCTACTTAGATATTTCAATAAAATCTGCTAACCAACGTGACGTCATATCTCATCAAGGAGTATCCTAATCGACCAACCTGTATGTATCTACCTTGATTACGCAGAGATCTGGCAACATGGCCCTCGGTTGCCATGGCAAACGGTGCTGCCATCTGTTATCGAAAAATTACCACAAAATTGCCTTTAGTACGGCCTTAAGCCTTGTTTCCACGATATTAAAAAATGGAAATTTAATTGCGACATTTAAACACACGAAAGAAACAGGACATGACATAGAGTGGGATGAGGCTAAGCAGATAGGAAGGGAGAAGAGAATGCTAGTGAGAAAATGGAAGTAGGCCAAGGAAATAGAGAAGAAAGGTGAAGAAGACACAATGAACTGGAATGGGGGACTGAAGTTAAACAAAGAATGGAAGAAGGTATTAGAAAGAGTGGAAAGGACAAGAGAGTAAGAAGAGAGAAGAAGGAAGAAGAATGAAGGAAATAGAGCGTGAGATAAAGAGTCCAACCACATTCTAGATGGAAGTAATCATGTTTAGCCTTTTATGTGAAAGTACAGTTGACAAGGGAAAGCCACCTGCTAGAATGTTCCAGAGCAACATTCTAATAGTCTGGAGGGGAGTAATGTTTGTGTATATATATCGTCCTGATTTGTACCTTGTTACATTTGTACTTGGTGCAAAGTCTGAAGAAGACCTTGCTAGAAGGTTGAAATGTTATGTTTAGTTTATGTTTTATAATAAAATAAATTACTGCCTTGGTCAGCATATTGAGTTTTTAATACAATTTTATATCAATAGTCCAACACTCACTACAAAATTTCTTTTAAATTATGTCTACCAGTCAAGAAAGTCATGAAAGTCAAGAAAAAGTAAAGAAATCAACGAGTAGGTCAAAAGGAAGTTATACATATGCTCAAGAATTTTTGCTATCATGATGACTGATTGATTGATTTAGTTTATTTTATGTCACTTTTCTTCCCTTTTTGGCTAATCGCAAAGATGAGGATGAATGATGATAGATGAAGAGAGAATCGCAAATACAGAGGTTGTTCGCATTATATCCGACCATTGTAGATTTGGTGCTGCCACCTGGCATATCAAGCTGGAACTATGGGTCTGCTGGCGGGAGCAGTGTTGTGTCTGACCTTGTTGGTGCATGAGTGTTGGTAGTGAATGTTATCAAATGGCACCGAAAATCAACCGGTATTGGGAGGGTTACGTAATATACCTTTTCCATGCTAAGTTTTCATACGTACGCATTGTGAAACACTCGGGGTGACTACTGCGAAAGCTATTGTGGCCCGTTACACACAACAGGCTCTCCTTGTTAAACATTCACCCATGAAAACCACCAGGAGAAGGGCTGAAAGCAAAGTGTCACATACCGTGACATTGACAGCAATGGGCGCAGTGTAGGGAAAGTTTCTCTCGTATCTTTATGGTTGTGACGGGATTCGGATATGAGGGTAAGTTGATGATACGCAAGGTGGACAAGAGTGTGAAGGTGAATGCCAGATACTTCAAAGACTACACTCTGACACCTATCTATCGGAGAGACATCCCACAATTGTATGGAATGGACGCGAACCAGGTGATGATCCATATGGACAAGGCTTTGAGTCATACTGCCAGAACATCACTTATCAGGAAATGGCAGAGGAATTAGGAATTCGTGTCATTCCATTTGAAGACATTCCTGTGAAAAGCCCAGATGCCAGTCCAATGGATTTTTGCGCATTTGGACTGTTGAAATGACATCTTCAACATCGCGGCCCACGCACCCTGGATGGTCTATGGAAAGCTTGCAGGGAGGAGTGGGACAGAATTCCCATACCTATCCTGCGCCGGAGCTTGCTGCAATGAAAACTGTGATGCTGTGCGATAGTCCACATGCTGGGGGTCCAATAGAACATGGTGGTGGCGGCGTGATATCTCTTAAGGTGAGTACCCATCAAAAATGGTCAGATATAAAGCGAACAACCTTCTGTAGATATGGACGAAAACACAAGCCTCACATATTATACTGGCTGTGAGTCCAGATGCCACAGCTTCACTGGTCTGCCAAATGCAGTCCAGGGTGCATTCATTGTAATTGTAATTTATTCTTGTTCTGATGACTACATTGTAGATATTTCTATCTGCAGCAGTATAGATCACGTCATTTGTTACATATAACATTAGCATGATTTCAGTGCAAATACATCCACTTATCCACTTAATTACTTATTTGGGATGCAGTGTGATTAAAGTAAAGTAAAGATTATTACATATTGGTTTGATTACATACATGGCATATAGCAGTTATGGTTACAAATATATATTACATACCCTTGATAACATATTTGGGATGTAGATCAGCATAATTGAGTTACAAATGTATATTACATCCACTAGATTACATATATGGGATGCATATCAGATTAATTAAGATTTCATACATGTTGATGTATTGTGTCCAATTGATTATGTACATGGGTGAGACAGAGAAAGTAGTTTTAGATATGCTGTAGAAATTCTTCTATGCTGTAGGGTGATGTTTCTAAGAGATAGTTTTTTTATTTTATTTTTGAATAACTTAAGATTTCTTTCCTCCTTTATTTCACATGGAAGTTTATTGTATAGTAGTATTCCTGTGTTTCTGGCACTCCTTTTGTATAGGTTCAGTCTGTGGTTGTCTATGTGTATATTTGCCTTTGTTCTTGTGTTATGATTATGTATATTACTATTTTTATTGAAGTTTTTGATGTGCTTTACAAGTATGACAAGTATGAGGCATTCTTATATATATAGGGATTGCACTGTTAGTATTGAAAGTTTGGTGAACAGATTTTTACAAGATGTTTGTGTTGGCTCTTGGACCATAGTTCAGATGATTCTTTTTTGTAGAATGAAAACCTTCGACAGTTTTGTTGAGTAATATGCCATACCTTAGTCTAGATTCTACACTTGAAAAATAGAGGATTTTTACCATTTTTAAGTTAGAGATACTTCTCATTTTCCGAATTGCATAATGTAAAGTGGCTAGATGTTTACATAGATTTTCAATATGATGACCAAAAGACATGTTTTCATCAAAATGTATGCCTAGAAATTTTTTTGGTTGTGTTTTTTTGTACGATTTTAATATATAAAGCAAGTCTAATTCTCTTGTTAAATACAACTTCAGCTTTAATCTTAACTAGCCTTTTGGAAGGGGTTTTTCATTAAATAAATATTTATTTTCTTAATTGCTAATTTCCAACTTTACCTAAGTAAGGGTTGCATAAGCAAAGGTTGATAAAAACGAGAAAAAGGTAAAGAAAAAATCAAGAATTTTGGATTTGTTATATTTGTAGACACCCTGGTAAAATATCTTACCTGGCCATATGCAAATATTGTCCCATTGTAACCCTCAATGACACTGAAAAATAATAAATAAAACACTTAGTGATTCACTGCTGAAACATGAAAACATGCAAGATATGGTGATGAAACTTAATTCATGATAGAATGAAATGTAATTCTATATACCGGTATAGAAGCAGTAACAGGAAATTTTCGAGCATAATTAAGAAGGTATTCCACTTTTAGCTTGTTTTTTGTGACCTTATTTGTCATTGAGGCAAGTTTTCGGCTTGTAAGCAAAGTGTCTCAGGTTCGATTGATTTCATTAATGGCAACACAGTACACTAGTTTGGATCTCACCTTAAATGGTAGATTTGGTCCCAATCATGCTATCTCAATATAAAAGTTGCCATAGAAACATATTTTTATGTGAAATAATCCTCATACTATCCATACCACTTATGGAACTTATTACAAGGATAAAATAACAATTATCATATTCCTGCTTGACTAGAGGCCTGCCAACAATGTCACAATTTTCAAATGTGGTACATAGTATATTATTGTCATTATTTCATCAGAATTACTAAGATATATACCTAGTCATATCATAAATACTGTCACAAGGTTAGCAGAAAATAGATACAAGATGGTTAGGGATAGTGTAATATCCATATAATATATGGTACATGGATATGTGAGGAACGCAAAATGATCACCTTTAGCACGCACACAATCCTTTAGTCTGTGTTGCCATGCATAACTTGCATTACGCATGACATCTACAGGGATATCTGCCACTGCCTTCACAAGAGAATGCTTCAAACTGGTCATGTTGGGGTGTCCTTTCTTGCATGCCATTTCCTGAAGCACAACCCTCAATTTGTAGGCCAGAGGGTTAAGATCACTGCTACCAGAGGGCCAATCAGAAGTGGAAATGAAGTATGCCACATTCATCTGCAGCCACTGCTGGTCGTCTTAGCCTTATGGGCTGGTGCCGAATCCTGCTGTAAACTCCAGGCCTCACTGCGAGAGAGGATGTTCGTGAAACCCTTGACCACATCCTCAAGGAAAGTCTCTCGGTACACCTTGGCCGATGTTTTGATGCCTTGCTCGAAGAAATGCAGCTCAGTGTGTCCTCGTAGTTCACTCCCCACCACACCATAACTGGCACTGGATGATAAACGCTCTGGACCCTCAGAGCCTTGTCAGCTGCTTCTCGTGAACTCCCCGCATGTACACTGTCGTTTTGGACATTGAATGCCTCCTCAACATTGAACAGTTTTTGATCAGTGAAAAGGATTCATCTGTGCCCATTTCCTGCGTACCGCATAAGTAGGCTTTTTGCTTTGATCAACCTCTGACACTTTATGGCATCAGTAAGAAAATGACCTGTACGTTGTTTGTAAGCTTGCAGTCCCAAGTCACAATGCAACACATGAGACATGGACATTTTGGACATCTTGTGGCCCTGAGCCAGCACTGACTGTCTCCTGATAGGCTTTCGTTGTGCACATGTCGCCACTGCTTTCACAACCACTGGCGTCCGTACTGTTTGATGCCGCCTTGCCCTGGACCTGTCGTTCACATTTCCAGTTTCAGTGTATCGCTGGATAGTGCGATAAACGAACCTCTTTGAGATTTGAAGCTTCTGGAGAAGTTTGAAAATCTCACCTGCTGCTTTCTCTATCTTATGTAGTGCAATGACAGCCACTCGATTTTCATACTCGCCTCATTTCATCCTGACCTGTATCACAATCACCTTCAGCCATCCACAGCACACCACACAATGACTCAGGTCTTACAGCTCCCCGTGGGCAAGTGCTGCCCTTGCCCTGAAGGTGTCCAGCCAGCCTCCAAAGTTGTGACAGTATTTATGATATGACTAGGTACATATGTGTATATAGTGTTGAAAATTTCGAATTTCACACACTATTGCACTCTGAAATGATTGTTTTTCACATTTTCTGTTATAAATATATATATATACATTGTAATAATTGGCAACTCTGTTCATGTAACTTGTTATAACTATTAGCATTCAAAACTTCATAATTTTTGTTTTTCTTTTCAATTTATTATTATTATTATAATTGCTATTGCTGTTTCATTCATTGTTCCAGCTGACTTTATACATGGCCTATATGTACTAAAGATGAAAGCGACGAACATTACATTTCTATGTCCATTAGTTTATACATATATAATCCTTTTTTCTTTCTTATTTTTATTCAATTTGTATTTTTGTATTCAATGTTCATCCATCATACATGCATTAAGGATATATTCATATATTCCATTTGTACTTGTATTAATCACCCAGACTAGGGTTTGTTGTAAGAGCGGCCCTCACAACTGTTGAGGATCAAATAAATTATTTCCCAGCAAATTTTGCCTTTACTAACTAACTAACTAACTCTCTCTCTAGCCTTCTTAAACCCGAAGGTTCATGGCTGCAGCAACACAGGCCTTCCATCTTTCCCTATCTTGAGCAAGATCTATATACTCTTTTCCATCCCTACCGATTTCCCTTAGGTCCATCTCAATGTTGTCCCTCCATCTTCGTCTTGGCCTTCCTACAGGTCTCTTACCATCAGGTTTCCCAACAAGAATCCTGTAAACTCCTCTTTCCTCTCCCATTCGTGCCACATGGCCTGCCCACCTAAGTCTTCTTGATTTAATTATTCTAATAATATCTGGACATGAATACAAATTATGTAGTTCTAAATTATGTAACCTTCTCCACTCACCTGTCTCCTCATCCCTTTTAGGTCCAAATATTTTCCTAAGGATCCTATTTTCAAATACTCTCAATTTATGTTCCTCTTTCAATGTAAGGGACCAAGTTTCGTACAGGCAAAATTACTCTTTTGTATATTTTAACTTTTAGTTTCTTAGATATTAAACGAGAAGACAAAAGTTTACGAAGAGAGAAGTAACATGCATTTCCTGAATTAAGCCTACTTTTTATTTCCTCTTTAATATAATTTTCATTTGTTAATATTACTCCTAAGTATTTGAATTTGGAAACTGGTTCAAACGAGTTGTTATCAATAATAAGATTTTGATTATTACCTAACACTTGGTTTCGGCCTGTAAGCATATATTTAGTTTTCTCTTTGTTAACTTCCAAACCTATCTCTTTAGCAGTTTTGAAAAATATTTTAGCATTATTCTTAATTGTATTCACATCATCCCCCAGTAAGTCTACATCATCTGCATATGCTAACAACTAAGTCACACCATTTAATTTTAGTTCTTCTTTAGTTTCTTTTACCTTCCTAACAGCATATTCGAAGGCAAAATTAAAGAGCAATGGAGATAATGCATCTCCTTGTTTTAAACCAACATGAATTGTAAATTTGTCAGACATATTAATACCCACACGAATTTTACTTTCTGTTTCACTGGTGCATATTTTTATCATAATATTAACAAGCTTCTTAGGTATTCCAAACTCTACTAATATATTATATAATTTATCTCTTTTGACCGAATCATATGCTTTTTTGAAATCAATGAATAGCTGATGGACATTTTGATTATATTCCCACTTTTTTTCAAGTGTCTGTCTGATGTGAAAAATTTGATCTGTAGTTGATCTGTTACGTTTAAATCCACATTGATAATCACCTATAAGTTCATTAGCATATGGGGTTAGTCTTGTTAAAAGAATGTTAGATATATCAACCCAATATTTCCAAATAATGAAATCTTACTTGTCAATTATGGGCTCTGCTACACTGCTGAAGATTTCATTTTGTTTTGAATTTTGGTTAAACACCCTTTCGAATCTGAAAGAAGGAAATATTTAGTAAAACATTGCCTTGACAAATAATAAAAGATTCTCCTACACAGTTTATTTAAAATCTGCATGTGCTAACTATATTATGTACAAAAATAATATATGTAGGTGAGGATGTTTAATTTAAACAAATCCTTTTGTGCAAACATTTATATATTTTCTGTGTGTATGTGTGTGAATAAGTTCTATGACACTTTCTATTCCCACCTATTGATTTTTAATAATGTTGTATGTAATTAGCTATATGATTTACATGATATCTGGGACCATCTTGGTGGCCAAACATGTCAAGCCACCATCTTCTTTGCCAAAATTTCCATGTTCGATATGGGTGTTTCTTTGTGATTGGTTGAAGGCAGAACAACAACTTGCAATAAGAAATAGAAGATAATAAATTAAGAATAACTTTTTAAACTATATTAACTAAAGCGTAAAATGTGAATAAAACATAGCAGTGCTCTAGTCAGTAGGGCATTTGACTGCCATGCAGGAAATCTAATTTCAATTCCCAGGGGAAGGGAGGGGTGATCTGGGGTCGGAAATGTCCCTGCATAAATCCCTCTGCTGGGGCTCACCCAGCCTCAAACCCTAGGTGGTAAAGGTGGCCGGAGCATGGTGCTGATCACATCACCTCCAAAATGGACGAGATCGAGAATGTGTAGAGCTCTATCCCCACTTATGCACGGGGAACTTTACCTTACATAATTTAGCATTCGGTTATCATTAATAACAAAATAGATGGAGAGCTAATAATAGAAAGATACATGAGAATCTTAAGTTAATTTTAAGGAGATGAATGCAGAAAGCAATTAAAGGGGAAAATTCTTGTTATAGACTGTATTATTTAAAATGGTAACCTTGATTCATGTAAAACAAGATGTCATTAAGTCATTAACTTACCTGAATGTCTGGGATTCCTCCCTTGTCTTTATGTAATTTTCTCCACCAAGTTTCTTAACCAAAGTGAATGTAATCGCCTGGCATGAGGCATTCAATGAGAACAAAGCTCTTTCCTCCTGGAAAAGAAATAAATTCCTCAAAACAAAATCATCTATAATTTTGAGAGTTGGGAAGTAATGTAATGCAAGCAGTGGCGTGCCCAGGATTTTCGAAAGGGAGGGATTACGTGTACTTTTTTAGTAGTCAGCCCTCATTTTTGCCTGCCTTTCATGATCCGTTTTTTTTAGAAATACTGGCAAAAGGGGGGGTATGAACCCACCAAACCCCGTGTTCACTCCACTGAATGCAACTAAAATGTTACATTTTGTGTTAGTAGCATGTTACTTTCTCGGTACTTGTGTTAGTATCATGTTGGTGTAATTAGCTACAAGAGTTACTTTACATTACTTGTAGTACCTTAGAACTGAATGATTTATTCACCTGGATGAAACATGATTTGTTGTGTTGTCTTAACTTGTGCATGTAAAATTAACCTGGGTCATTATAGAGAAGAGATGTGATACTTGTATAAACAGCTAAATGGAATTGAGTTTTTAAAAGTTCACTTTATGCATAGATAGGCTAATCGGGACTGGGCCTACAGTCTAACGTGGAATCCGAACCACTGCGTGCTTTCTCTGGGTATGAATCGATTACAAGGCACCGACGTTATCACTACGCATCGGGAGGCCGTGTGAAGTGGTGAATTCTACGGATTGGTACGTTCCAGTGGCGAAGATATAGTACAAGCAATGCAAGCACTGCTTGCACAATTAAAATATTTTTTAATGTACTTAACGTTGAGTGCATTATTTATTTTCTATCGCACTCGATTTCGCGAAATTTTACGGCCGCAAATTCTCTCCGCAGCCCGTTGGCAAGCAGCAACCTCTCTGCTTGCAGCCACTGCGAGGGAAACCAACGCTTCTCAAGTATCATATGGCGAAGGGTAGATGCTGGTGAAGGTACGGTCCCCAAACCACTAATAAAAGCTCTGCTTTTCGGAGCTTTTCGGCTTCTCGAAAACACCCGAGCCAAGCAGAAAGCAGACACTACTATCAGAAAACATATAAGTGTTAACATGATCTCGAAGATGTATATTTGCTTTATTATAAACACAGAATTATTGAAATAAATTAATATAACTGTTCCAAATTCCATGTAGATAAACTTTAAAGCATTACTTTGAGTTTCAAGATTTGTAAAACGTGTCAATAATGTTGACGTTCAGGGATTAAGACAAACATGGTGTTCCGGCACTGGGGAGCGCTGGAATCTGCAGAACAGCTGGCTGTTGTCCGCTTCACACTTCTCTTGTCTCAAATTACAACGCACGCCAGTGTTGACAACTACCAAATAATTTACACTATATTTATCGTAAGTTTTCATACAATCAATGAACTGATGTTTTTTTTTCGATAAAACGTATGTAAAAAAAAAAAAGCAATGAAACTCTCTTCTGAGACCTGCAAATAGCAAAAACGTTAAGTCATAAATGCTATCCAACTCGAAATAATATTTTTATTAATATAATACATTATTAAAAAGAAGAAACAGCGCATGTTCTTCCTATTGTAATGGCCTATTATTCGAAAGCTTAATTAATTTTAAGCTTCAAGTCAGTTCTATTACTCCCCCGTGAACATTAAATTTTTACAACGAGGTTGACATCACTTTTCTGTTAGGTTCTGAGCTTTTCGGAATATTTTCCATTTATGTGAGAAGAACGAGTGGTTGAAGTGAGTGTTCTCTTTTGTGAAACAAACATGAATATTTCAAATTTCGTACGGGAAGCTGTAAGTAATAGCAAGTATTTTATTATCAATAACGTGACAAGAATTTTGAACTTAGCAGTATGGCCGTTGAGAGAGGAGTTCATGGATATATTATTATTATTTAAAATGTCCTTTCTTTCCTAGAAAAACTGGGGCAATGGACTGTATAATTTATATACCCCCCCCCCCCATTTTTCGGAGTACTGCATTGCTTTCCTTCCTCTTAAGACCACGCTTCGCTACTGGTACGTTCTGTTTTCAATGTCCACTGCACACACTTCGCGCCAAACCTCATTAAGCCTTTAGCTAGAGTCGATCGCTCGCAGGTGCCTCGGAATGGGGTGATTGGTGGAGTGGATTCGAGTCGTGGTGGGGGAAGCATTTTTCGCCAATGTCTCATTGCGCGTGGAATCTCCTGTCTGCGTATGAATAATTTTCCTCCTCGTTGCTTCAAATGCCTTGCGTTGCCCGTTTCCTGTGTGCTCTCGAATTTCCGGATTGTGGGTGTCTAATTAACTAATGTGCTGCCCCTACATCACTTAAGCCCGCATCACACGGAACTGGATTTCCAGTAGGTATGCCCTAGTTGGCGCTGAACTGGTTACCAATTTGCTAGTTTTCGCCTCACACGATACTTATCAACGTACTTGTCGATAGACTTTTGTTCCCATGCGAGGGAAGTTGTAATAAGGCGATAACTATTCAACCGAGAGGAATAACGTTTCGTATAAAACGTTATGAGGTACAAAACAATGGCGCTGCTTAAATACATACTTTACAACGTTTACTGTACACGTATGGAAGAATATTTTAGTTGTTTCAAATGTAAACACCGTGCCCTCGGAATAGATGGTATAACTCAACGCGCCTTTCATGTTGTATACGTTATACATTGCTGGAGTAACACTCGGAAACCACAGACAAAAACGCTCCATGCACACTCACAGATTATCTTCACATGGCGAAACTTTGCTCTGATTGGCTGTTCCACAGAATCCAGTCGAGGAAAGCAAGTAGCAATTAGAACATGTCCTATTCCTCGAAACCAGTCAAGCAGTCAGCCAGGCGGCCATGATTGATACCTAGAAAGTTAGTTCAGCGCCAACTAGGGCATTCCTACTTAAATCCAGTTCCGTGTGATAGGGGCTTAAATATATGTGGTTCATTATAATTTAATGCAAATTAGTGTAAATGTTAAATAGCCATCAGTAGAGAAAATTATTTATTGTGAATTTTCGTCTGAAGAAGACCCTGTTAGAGTATGGAAACGTTACGTTTTTAGTGTATATTTTTTATACAATAATTTTTTTCTTGGCCAGCATTTTAATGTTTTAAGAAAAGAACAGCTCAGCTCACTTGTCTATTCCTTTTTCCTCATTTATATGTCTTCCTCTCTCTCGCTCTCTTAGTTATCCTCTACTTCTCTCTCTCTCTCTCTCTAACTGAAAGGTAACGTTAAATATACAGTATATACACTGTGCGAATTAAGGTTTTTGCTTTGGGGGGGATTTGTGATTTCATTTTTATTTATTTTTATTTAATTATTTATTTCACCTATAACACAGCTTTCGCTCCAATTACAATAGGCTTACATATATATATTAAACAATTAAAAAAATAGAATTACAACAATACAAAACAAAAGAAGAAGAAGTAAAGCAAAACTACAATAATCGTTTCAGAAAGAACACCAGCACAAGTATTCAAGAGAACATAAATCCAAAAATGATATTCACTGAGGTAGAACAAGATACATAGCTAGCTATATACAGACTGAGCCATTTATAACTATACACATGTAAATACTCACATATATACAAATATACACACATACAGGGATAATTGTATTTACAAACATACCCATGTACACAGAAAACATTTTGAGACGTAGCTATTTCTCGCATTTTGGGGTATGCAGATTTGTATGTGTTATACCAGTCAGAAAATTAATCATTGCGGTTCTAGTGCCTTAGAACATTGGTTATAACCTGAACATTAAGTCTTATGATAACAGTACATGTAATTTAGAAACACTTATTATATTTACATTCTACGAAAACAAACTCATACGCAAAAAGAGCTATCGAACTAATAACAAAGTAAAATTTGACCAAATTGCTGTTGCCAAGTTCAAACTTAATGTCCGTCTAATCTACCTACAAGTTTCTTGTGAACACTTTAATACTAATAAGCACTATGCCACGAACACTTAAGTGGAAAACAGTCTGCTGCTGGCTCGGTCGAGTAAGGTTGGTCGGTCAGTTACAGAATGGTGTCCTTCTTTAATCCACAAGGCTGCATACTTTTCGGCAGGGAAATCTCTGATGATTGGGCCATTTTGAACAAGAATGATTTTTCATTTGTGTTTGTTACATAGTTAAGAAATGGTACAATATGTACTTTCAATCCCATTTTCTTTGAGAGGGATAAAAACACCCCTGGCAGGGATAAAAATATTTTTCTTTTACCAGGGATAACATTTTCTGTGAGGGGGAAATCTCCGGCATCTCCCTCCCCCGTTAATTCGCACACTGAGTATAGGCTATAGCTTCAAAATCAGGGCTCGGAATGGACCGGAGCTCACCGGAACAGCATTCCGGTTCGTGAATATCTGGAACCTTCCCGTTCTATCTCGTCAGAAATGGCAACGGACCGTTCCGGACCTCCCCCCCCCCCCAAGTATAAGGGTTGGCTTTCAATTTACATATTTAAACATATGTGCTTCATTATAATTTAATGACAATTAGTGTTAATGGCCATCGGCCTCCTCGAAGGCGCAGTGGTAGCGTCGTCGCCTTGTAATCAAGGGGTCGCGGGTTCGATACCCGGTGGAGACACAGTGGTTCGGATCCCACTTTAAACTGTAGGTCCAGTACCGATTAGCCTTACTGTGCATAAAGTGGACTTAAAACACCAAATCAATCAATCATCAGATGGCCATCAGTAGAGAAGAGAACAGCTCAGCTCACTTGCAGTGCATAAATGCTACACGTTCTACAAGTTATAAATCAACGCTAATAGGTGCAGTACTATACCTCAGATCCTGGTCTTCTTGGAGGTTTCAGCCGAGCAAAAACCGATATGGATCTCTTCACCATGATTAAGTTTAGTTTGTCGCAAAAATTCTTCATTAAAATATCAACATTTGATTTCCTGCATCAACATTCGCTGTCCAGACAGGTGGATGAATAACAGGGGAGTCGAATAGGGGAGAGTGGAAGGGCATTGGCTGACGAGTTATGACGTCAATTCGAGGGTAAGATGAAGACGAATGGATGTTTGTTTGAATATGTTTTAAGTCCACTTTATGCACAGAAATGCTAATCATGGCTGAACCTAAAGTTTAAACTTGGATCCGAGCCACTATGTGCCTCCCAGGACTAGGGTTACCAGACGTCCGGATTTTCCCGGACATGTCCTACATTTTAGCCTTATGTCCGGCGTCCGGGAGGAATTTGAAAAATATCATAAATGTCCTACATTTTGAGCGTCACATAATATTAATTAGGAAAGTAGGTAACAGAAAAAATCATGCAAATTACAAGTCTTTGGACTGCGCTTCCAAACTCAATGGTGAAATTTATTTTGATTCAGTCATTGCCCAAAAAGAAAAAAGTTTGTCCTCCTATTAAACATACGAAAAAACGGAAGCACTTAATGAACATATTTTTGGACCACTTTCTGATAACGTCACTGTTCAATGCCTGAGCAGAATTTCTTGTCTTAGGGTTTATACTGATGGAACAAGGTGGCCATTCTTATTCAATATAATTTGATTGTAAAGCAGGGGTATAGAGAACAAAGTTATTGAGGGTGTCCACCAGTCAAGAAAGTCATGCAAGTCAAGAAAAAGTAAAGAAATTAACAAATAGGTCAAGAAGTCAATACAAAGGCAATAAATTATTCTTGTGGTCAAATTTTTGCTTTCATAATGACTGATTGGATGATTTAGTTTATTTTACTTAACTTTTTTCTCTCCCTTTGGTTAATCGCGAAAATGATAATGAATGGCGGTAATGTAAGATGGATGAAGAGACAGTCACAAACATATAGGAACAACCGACACAAGCCCCACATAAGATTATACTGGCTTGAGTCCAGATGCCAAAGCCTTGCTCGTCTGCCAAAAACAGTTCAGGATGCATTAATGCGAGAAAGCAGATCTAATTCTCTTCTTAAATTCAGCTTCAGTTTTCATCTTAACTGGCCCTTTGGTAGGGGTTTTCAATAAATAAAAATTTATTTTCTTAATTACTAATTTCCAACTTCACCTAAGTAGGGGTCGGATAAATAAACGTTAAGAAAGACGGGAAAAAGGTCTAGAAAAGTCCAGAAAAAGTCAAGAATTCTGGATGTGTTATTTTGGTAGACACCCTGTTATTGAACTAAAGACTACCCAAGATGAAATTCCTCGAACTTTAAACTTCTCGAATTTTAAATTACGGTAATTGCTGAATATTTGTTTAATATTACAGGTCTTAATTCAAATGTTCAGAGAGTACTTTCATTACCATCAGCACAACAGACTAACGAGAGAAATTATTTTTTTCATAAAGTCTGAAAAATGTCTGTTACTGGTCCCTATAATTTCAAAGAGTTTGACTGTCCACTCTAACATAAATATAGTTTGACTAAACCTGAAATTTTGATAAACATTGTCTCCTCAGAGAAGTACCACTTAAATCATGTAGTAAGAGGTGCATTGATTAGTATGATTGCGAGTCTTGAAATTTTGCATTTAAAAATTCATTAAGAATTCATTTTTTTAACATTGAAAAGTGTAATTTTTCAACTACTTTCTAACGTGCTCTAAAGATTTTATGTATTATTTATGGAGAATGTTTTGTGTCCTACATTTTGACTTAATGTCCTACATTTTGGGACAGCATGTCCTACATTTCCCTTACAGCGATCTGGTAACCCTACCCAGGACCCCTTACTTAGATTTAGATTTATTTTCTTTTTGTGCGAGCCCTAGGCTGTACGCACTACATAGTTTTGATTTTTCTACACTATTTTGTTACATTTAGTTTTCGTTTAAGCTGTCTCTTACTTTGTTCCCTATATACACATTCTTCCCCTCCCTCGACAGTTCTTCTTCCAGTCTTTCTCCTCACTTCTCTTTTCCTGCACTCTCACCAAAACACGCATACATTTTGCTTTACACACACTTACACTATAAAGATGGCTCGTCTGGAGCATGATCACTCATTTCGTTGCCTTCTCTAATAGCTTTCCCCCGCCGTTCTCTTACTTCCCCCAGGTATTTCCCCACTTGCTGCCCCGCTTCTTTTATCTTTATTCTGTCGTCTACCACTTCTATCACCTCCCTCCCTGTTAAGTTTTTCATCCATTTGTCCCTTAGGTCACGCGTAGAAGGGCAGTTCGGTAGGATATGCTCGTCCGTCTCCTCCCCATCGCACAAAGGACATATCGTTTCCCCTGCTTCGTTTCTCTTTCTTAGTTGTTTCCATCCCCCTAATCTGAACCATGCCAGTGCGCCTCTTTCGTTTTTTCCCACCACCTGGATATATTTCGCTTTCCCCCATTCTCTTACTCTTAGCTGTTCCCTGATTGAGGTCTTTGTTTGGCAGTCTGCTATTATTTCTTGTCTGTCTATGTCGAGTAACCTGTCCCTGATTTGATTTTCTGTTGAGATGCCCCCCCTTCCTCCCTCTTCCCATACCCAACCCATTCCGCTATTATATAAGAGATTTTTCACTTCCAGGCCCCAGCTGTAAACGTTATCCTCACTTGTCTGTATTTCCAAACATTGTCCCCTCATCGTAGTTTGGCCCTCTTGTGATAATCGCATCCAATATTTAACAACCCTCATCCGTGCTTGTACCGCGTCCCTGTTCAGGCCCAATTCCTTAAGAATCCCGCAGTTAGCCGTGCCTCTGCTTACGCCCATTACTCTCTTATAAAATTCTGTTTGTATGCCAATTATTGTGTTGTCCCCCCTTAACCCCCACAGTTCTATTCCATAGTTTAATGTACCTAACACTATTGATGAATAGAGGTTTTGAATGACCGGGAAAGGCATTTGGGGTGCCTTATTTATTGTCCTTATGACTTGTTCTACTGCAAATTTTGTTTTAGTTTTTCTTGCCCTTATGTGGTGTGTCCAACTCCCTGTCATGGAGAGTGTTGCCCCCAGGTATGTGAAGTTTTTAACCCGCTCGATTAACTCTCCCCCGTATGTCCATGTCTCTTGTCTGCTAAATATGTAGCCATTTTTGAAAGCAATAATTTTTGTTTTTTTAATGTTTACCTTCATTTTATATTTGATGCACCCCTCATATATGCTATCTATGCCCCTTTGAAGACCCTCTATTGTCTCGGACAAGATGACTATGTCGTCTGCATACATAAGGACTGGTATACTTTGCACTCCTATACATGGGATAGAATCCTGGTCCATTTTAGTTTCATGCGCTACCCAATCTATGAAAAGTGAAAATAGCACTGGTGAAAGGATGCATCCTTGTTTGAGTCCCCTGAGCGAAGGCTGCAATGACGAGACTTGGTTTCCTTCGCATCTTACTCCGAATTCTACCCTCGCATATATTGCTTGCAGTGCTCTGATCATGCGCGCGGACATTCCCTTCTCATACAATTTTCCCCACAAAATATCCCTATGAACTTTGTCGAATGCTTTTTCAAAATCGATGAAACATGCGTATAATTTCCCCCGCTTCTGTTTTATTTTCCTCTGTACGAGTGTTTGTAATATGAATATGTTGTCTACCGTGCTGTGCCCTTTCCTGAAGCCCGCTTGTAGTGGTGAGATTTTATCGAATATTTCTGTCCATTTCTGGATCCTACGGTTTAAGATGTGTGTGTAAATTTTACTCCATATAGGTAATAAAGAAATGCCCCTGAAATTGTTTGCGTCAGATCTATCCCCTTTCCCTTTATAAATAGGACAGATTATGGAGCTTGCCCAGTCCTTCGGAAAGTACCCCTCTTTAAAAATCTTGTCCATTAATTTGCTTTGTGCTTCCACCCAATGAATGTCAGTTTCGTTGGCTTTGAAAAATTCCGCCCCAATGGAGTCAAGTCCTGCCGCTTTCCCCTTTTTCAGTTTCCTTATCGCCATTTTTATCTCGTCGACCCCTATATCCTCGTCGAGAATCGGAACGAAATCCCCTAAAAAGTATATTTCCCGCGTAACTTCTAGGCGTGGTGGCCCCCCTTCCCCCCCGACGACACGACGACAATGTGCTTCCCAAATGTAAGGTTCAATATGTGCCCAGTTGCTCTTTTGTCCCCGTAATTTCCGTAATATGCCCCACAAAGCGGTGATATTCTTTTCTGCTACGGCCTTTTTTATATCTTCAAAATTTCCCTGTTCCCATTTCTCTTTTTCTTCCGTTAAAATGTTATTATACGCCTTTCTGCTCGATATATAATTGTTTCTGGTTTCCATGCTATTTACGTATCTATACCCTTTTAACGCGTGATCTAGTTTATTTTTCATCGCTTTACACTTCCCGTTGTACCACCCTGTCTTTGCAGGCCTGTCCCCCTTCCCCCCTCCCTTACAAAGCGATGACGTTTCCACTACGCCATCGGGGAGGCGACGAGTGGATGGGTGGTCAATTCAGGTGGGAATTTTCCCACCAATGTCACTTCATAAAGCGGCTCTGGCGATCACGTAGCTTCTAATGTTGACTTGTAAGTAAAAACAAATAGAGGGTCGATACAAGAATAAGCATAGAATTACAGAAACGGGATGTTCTCATCGGTTTGGAATGAAGACCTTACAAATTACATTATTTGCCTAATCCGGTGGAAAGGTACAGTGGGATCCATGAGTATTACCGTGCAAATTGTCCACGACTATTTTCATTCATTTTTCTCTTGCATCCTGTGTGTTTCTAAGCGATGGATTTTTATGTATGCTGGTGGAGAAGTTGTCAACAGCTTGTCTTGAGTTTTCTTTTAATTCTTGAAGCTCTTATTGGGTCAAATAACGTGCACGAACATGGTGATGGACAATTTGCACGGTAATACTCATGGATCCCACTGTACCAGCCGGATCTGGATTGGCAAGTATAGTGTCAAACCGACAAGAGCATCCCGTTTCTGTAATATGCTTTTCATTTATCGACCTTGTAATTTTTACTTGCAATTCAACAGTAAAGACGAACGGAACGTGGTAATGATCACATCACTTCTACAAATGGTCGATATTGTGAATGTGCGGGTCCCTACCTCCATGGAAAATTCAAGAGCAATGTTTCAAATTGTAAGCAAAATTTACTGAAGAACAATTACTTGTCATCAAAGTAAAATTTCCAGTAAAATACAGAAAATTTTCCGGGGCGAAGTAACTAACCAATCGTGCTGGTAACTTGATTATTCCACTTAGGCATGAGAACATTGATTAAAAGATCTAAACGCACGGCCATTAAAATAGGTGGCTGGGCAGAATTGCGCTGGTGCCACATATGGGAAAAGCGATACAAGAACGGGACAAAAGTCGCTGGTTGTCGTGCACTGTGTGTTAACGTCAACAGGGCTGCGTTGCCTAGTTCGACCTCTCTCAGGGACACTTTTGTGCAATCCGTGACCTTTCGAGCAAATACTGTCAGTTTGTATCGCATGTATTACAAAGACGAACTCTACAAAGAGATCTTTCATTCTCTTAAACCTCGAACACACGGGGTTATACACCGACGTGACAACAGCACGAACTTCTGCCACCTTCTCTCCCACGAGCAACTCTGCTACCCCATCCCCAAACAATCGTCTAAAGCATGTGCTTTTGGATATCGAACAACCCGATCATGCGCGGTGCACCATCAAGACATGCGCGTGCATTTCTTAACTATAAAATGCAACATAAACCTTCTTCACTGCTCACAAGACAACTACTGCCCTCTATGACCTAACACTCTACAGTCAAACTGTATTTACTGTTATCGCAAACTGATGGGTTCAATCGATCTTAACCTCGGACAAGCATTGGTGTTTCTGGCGGTTATCGATCGAGTCTTTCCCGTGTTGTGAGTCACTCGCCTCGCTCGTAAGGCACGGTGAGATTACAAATGATATGTGCGATGGATATAATGTGAAGTGTTGAGTGTGTGTAGTGCACTTTTGAATCTTATGCAGTGTTGTGTTGTTCTTTGATCGTCTACTTTCGTTTGCTTTCCTCTTATTGTTCCTTCTTCGAATGTGACTTCGTTCCAGTTGGACGCCACAAGTCTCCTCTGTTGGGTAAGTGTTAAATCAATAAAGTTCACGTGGCATGTCTTAAAATAGCTCCACACGTTTAACGAAATTTGTACTCGTTTCAGTTTTATCATAAATAAAACCTTGCACGATATTTACCTGTGCACTCGTAAATTAAACGAGATATTCGTAGCTAAACTACCCCGATTATGTCGAGATGTGCAAATTTGCCACATTTAACAAAACAATCTTAACAGAAAATGATTCTGTTTGATTCATGAAGAACCCAACTTAGAAATTTAAAACTGTTACATTTGAGCCAACTCCTACATACATAATGCGATTTTTTACGGAAATTTACGTATCTAAGTTCGTCAGCAACAGCAAGCATCAAATAATGATGGCAATTCGACATAGGATAAATAAACATACAATTAAACCTGCAAATCGTGGAAATTTGGATGTAGGAGTCTTTATTTACATTGTATTAAGATAAAACCAAGTAAAATATCACCCAATGTGAGGAAACGTAAGGTCAGTGGCGTGCCTAGGGCGGGGTTGGCGAAAGACGTAGCTCCAGATTTGCGAAACAAAAATGTCATTTACAAATATAGAAACTGTTTAAAAAAAAATAAAAAAAAAAACTTTCCTCAAGATGTTCGTGGCCTCCCAGATGGTGCAGTGGTAGCGTCGTCGCCTTTAATCAAGGGGTCCCGGGTTCGATACCCGGTGGAGGCACATAGTGGTTCGGATCCCACTTTAAACTGTAGGTCCAGTCCCGATTAGCCTTACTGTGCATAAAGTGGACTTAAAACTCAAGATGTTCGTAAGCACTCCAGCGACACAGGTGTGTTTTGTAACCTATAGGGCTAGTACGTTATCGCAAGCTCTACATAATATGACCAAAAATATTTCTCCGCAATGTATTTTCATAATTTTATTTAAACAGTGTTTTCTATAGTCATTGTTGAGCTTTTTCCCCAATCATTGTTTACAAGGAGAAATGTCCATTGTCATTCTTCAATCTGCTTTTATGTCCTGGCAAAGTTTATATTATTTTAATTTAATATACTATAATGTGCGTTAGTGTAGAAAAGCTGATTTTTACATTCCCGTTCTGTGTGTGTCTTGAATTGGCAACCCTAAATAGAAACTTCTTGCGATATCTGTAGTACAGTACGTTCTGTCTGGCTCTGGGCCGAGATAGCGCGTGATTGCAGACGGCGAGGCATGACGCGGATGCCGGCATTTTGGACCCGTGACGTCCCGTTTATTTTTTCGCACGTATCTTTAGCATGCAGACAATTATATTTATATTGCATAACAAGTACTAACCTGTGTTATAAGAGTTGTTCAAAGTGATAGCCAACTGCATTCCCCATATATAAAATCGTTTAAAAACTACTTGTACAAAGCTTGGTTGTATATTAAGCGGTATTGGCTGGAATTTTTATCACCGATACAGGGCAATATTTTTCATGGGTTTGGAATTGTACGAATATGCTTAGTTTTCACTACTTTTGCAACAACGCTGCAGGAAGAGGTGAGTTTTGTGATGAAATTATGATCTGTCGTGCAATCGTAAATCTTAAAGTAAAACCATGAGAGATAGCTATGGTGTTTATTAAAATTTATAAATACTGTGAACTGCTTCGAATTTTTACAGTTTTCAAGGGTATCGACAGGGGTAGCAACTGAACCTAAAGTTCAAATCACCAACCCTGAGACCTTCTGTAAACAAAACCACGTGCATGCAGAAAGCATTGCAAACTCATAGAAGTAAAATAATTCACACGAAAATCCAGCGTTGTTACAGGATTCATTACGTAAGATAAAACAACGTCCAATTTGTAGTATGGGATACGCTGCTGCAATTGACGTCTCACTTTAAACCCAATGCTCTTTCTTTTGCAGGGCCTCCCCCATGGCGCAGTGGTAGCGTCATTGCCTTGTAATCGAGGGGTCCCGGGTTCGATACCCGGTGGAGGCACAAGTGGTTCGGATCCCACTTTAAACTGTAGGTCCAGTCCCGATTAGCCTTACTGTGCATAAAGTGGACTTAAAACAGCAACTCAAACTCAAACCAACTCTTTCTTTTGTACTTATTGCTTCACCTTTATGGTTAGCTCTTTGCACCAGTAATCATTTCCCATAAATTTGGCTTCTATCTTGCATGCGAATTGAATATATTTTACTTGCATTTTCTTAGACAAAATGATATAACATGGTAATGTATATTTCTAAGGTTTGATATAGATAGGAGTGTATTTGAAATTTGTTTGTAGATTTTATGTAAATTGTATCTTATGTAAATAATATATATAATGGGCATAAACAGCCATATGCAATGCTGTAAGTCCAATAAATATATTGATAATGATCAAAACGAGACAAAGAAAGTTCGTAAATTTATTGCGGTTGGAAACTTTGACAAGCATCCTAATAACGATTTTTGTTCTGTCAAAAATAGTGCACTTCGTAAAATAACTTGGTGACATGGCAAGGCAAGATAAATGTGAACATTTTGTAGGAATATGCATTGTAATTTTCAATGAGCTTAGAGATTTGTGTACATAATATTAATTTATAACACTGGTTATTTTCTAAAAATAATCATGTGAACAGCAAGGAAGTAGTGCCACTTTCAACATGGCGAGTTCTATGCATGCGGGAAGGTCTCAGTGTTCATTGATACATTGAATCGGTGAGACGGTTTGTTTACAGAAGGTCTCAGGGTTGGTGATTTACACTTTAGTAGTAGAGTAGCCTCGTCTAGGTAGTTCGCTGCACTTTTTTACTCTCTCTGCACTCGTGCGTCTAGTTACACGGTATAACACAGACTCTTCGTTGATTTGGTGTCAAGTAGTGTGTTTGGTGTTTGC
This sequence comes from Lepisma saccharinum, assembly GCF_977018435.1. Taxonomy (NCBI): domain Eukaryota; kingdom Metazoa; phylum Arthropoda; class Insecta; order Zygentoma; family Lepismatidae; genus Lepisma; species Lepisma saccharinum. The sequence continues at coordinate 2,254,914 of NC_139256.1, forward strand.
ACTATGTTCTGGAGCAGTGTAGTGTGTGGTGCATGATCGCGTGGTGCGTGCTAACTAGTCAAACGAACATTTAAAGCAGCAGACAGGCAATTGTTGAATCTTCTGAACTTGGAACACCGCTATTTGTCTACTTGGTTGAACGTCATTTCCTTGCACCAGCCTAGCCTGACACCGGGGTATACCTGCGCTACCCCTAGTGTCAAAAAGTGCAGTGAACTAGACGGGGCTAGTATTTTCCCATCTGTATTTTCCAACAGGCAGAGAGTCCAATGGGAAACAATCGTTAACGCCAGAAAGCCACAGGAAACGAGGTGGTGTGGGAACGGGTATATTTCTTCTACCATTAAATCATTGCACCCAATCAGAGGCTGCTTATAACAGGAAAAAACGAAGGGAAAAGGAACTCAGCGGTAATCAGGAAATATGTGGTTACCATTAGTTAACCCCCTCTTGGGGTAAAAAAAAGAACAGTAAATAAATAGGTGGGGAGGCTTAGCGGCTCATGGAGTATCTGTAATATCACTTTTGTTTGGAACGTTCGTGGCTCTTCCACATGTATAGGTTTATCAGAACAAGGCTCAAACCCAGGGCCCCTGGACTCTCAGCATGTTACACTAGTAGGTACACACAAAGCATAGATGATCAACATACAACATCTTATATGATTTCTTTTCTTTGCCACTACACATACCAAATACATTATCCCATAACAATACATTATCCCATAACAATACATTATCCCATAACAATATCTATGATGAAGTTAAGATTATGTTGTTTCTAACAGTAAGGGAGAAACATTAGCTACTAAAACTCCAAATTGTGCTCATTATTATAAGTAGCTATATGTAATTCGTGGTAAGTTGTTGAAACAGTTTTTTCAGACACCCTGTTTTTATGCGATCTTGCTAAATAGAGTTTGCACAGGTACAGAATGTACGGAAATTTACATGGTGATTCATAATTGTGTGAAAAGTAGTTCGGGTAATCCGAACAGCTCTTCCCAATCCAGTTCTTTATTTTCATAATATAAAATTTGTAAGACGCAACGAACCTACAATAACAAAAAGATTGAGGTACGTAGAATGCGATTTATAAAGCAAATACTGCCCACTCAACATGCGATCAAACGTTTAGCTACCTCTCTACTTGAGGTTGTAGTTAGTATAATATTCTGGCAATAGATGGCAGTGTAAGTAAAGGAAAGACATATATTTACTTTTTATTCTTAATCGTAAATAACTCTAAATATTTTTTATTAGTGTATTTGGAAGCAAAAAAGAAGTAAAAGTTGTTTGTACTGTTTGACTTAAACGAGGCAAAATTCCTCCTTATCTTCAAATATTTTTAAAATTCTCCCAAAAATATTTCAATAGTTTTCAAAGATGATGATCTTGTGGAACATACTTTCTAGTTTCACGTACTTCTCAGACTTTTTGCAGGGTACTTGGAGGGGACTTCGAGGTGCCTAATTCTATAATCATAATAATATAACACTGTGCTAAGCATAGAAACAGACATGGACGTCCGGAAGGGGCCGCCACTCCACCCCCCCTTGGAAAATGAATGTCCACCTAAAAAGTCTATATTTCACATGTAATTTCATTTCAGTCACAGTAATTTGTTAATTATTATAAGGATGAAGGAACATAATAATTTCAGACTTAAGCAGTGTTTTTTGTGGGGGCATCACTATTATAGGGGGGGAATATGCCTCCTTTGCCCCGCTGGAGAAAAATACCTTGCTTGCTCCTCCCTGGAAAATAAATCCTGCGGACGTCCATGGAAACAGAATAGCAAGTTGTTGCTTTTTCAACATACAGTTCTAAAGCCAGAGGCAGATTTTACCCTGAACTGCATTTTGCAGACTAACGAGGCGCTGGTGTCAGGACCATGTCATGTTGTAAACTTTGAAAAAGAGGTTTAAAAACAATATTCAGTCTCTTGTTGAAGGGATGGGAACCCAAAAGACTACCTCTCTCCAGGAAGTTCTTCCGGGAACCGCAGTCACTAGAATCCTCTGCAGGGCTTTCTTCATTGTCTCGTCCATCCATCTGCATTGAGTGCCATTTTGTAGTTTCACCTTTTATAAATGGTGCAGTGGTCTCAGAATTACATCTCATTTTCTTACGGATGCGGACATGAGCTTTTATGAGCATGGTGATAGCTCTTCTTTGGGTCTTCATCCTTCTCAAGGCCTCGCCGATGGCGTAGTGGTAATGTCGTCGCTTTGTAATCAAGGGGTCCCGTGTTCCCACTTTAAACTGTAGGTCCAGTCTCCATTAGCATACCTATGCATAAAGTGGACTTAAACAAATTGAAACTCCAAACCCAGAAGTTTGTGTCGTATAGCTATAGAAGTGTTCAGCATGTGGTTTCTGCCTGATGGAATGTGTGAGAGAAACGTGACTCCGCAGAAAGAGTGGAACAGCCGAATGAACTTTGCAAATGCAAGATGACCTCATTACTAAGTAAGGGAACTACTTCAGGACTGCTCTGATTGATGGGGTTGCGAGTCATCTGAATTCTAAAGAAGTGTCTCGAACTTGAAAAGAAAAACAAGGCAGAAAGTTCGAAGCGAGGCGAGTGACAATTATGGTGAGGCGATGAAAAGTCAATGGCTACAGCACAAGCACATCAACCTCAATATCTTGAGGATAGTAACTAGGGATGGACGATATCGGAAATTTGATACCGATATTCAAGAGAATATCGTCATATATATATATATCGCCAAAATATCATGACGATATATCGCCAACACGATATATATATACAGGGTGTCTCAAGAGTAATAGCGCAAACTGACACAGGTGAAAGTACACAATAATAGAAGCAAAAAGTCTCAGTAAACATGGTTCTACAAACGGCAGTTTTCGAGATAATCGCGAATGTGTGGTTACAAGCCGCCATTGACTTCATTGTTTGTAAACGTCATCCTAGTTGGTAAAATGCTAACAATGTGTGCGAATATGTGGGTACAAGCCGTCACTGACTTGTGTTTGTAAACGTCGTCCTAGTTGGTTCTGTTTGATTTCAACGCCACCTCTCGGAAATGTTTTGTTTTGTATACAAAGAGCAAACCTCGGACCGCGCAAGGTGTAAAGTACTCGGTGTTTACAAAATGCAATCAATGACTGCTTGTAACCACACATTTTGCACACATTATTAGCATTTTACCAACTAGGACGAGGTTTACAAACGATGAAGTCAGTGGCGGCTTGTAATCACACATTCGCGAATATCTCGAAAATGGCTCGTTTGCAGACCCATGTTTACGGAGACTTTTTTCCTTCTATTATCGTGTACTTTCACCTGTGTCAGTTTGTTCTTTTACTTAATGAGACACACTGTGTGTGTATATACAGGGTGATTCAAAAGTCGCGCGACATAGGACAACTCCGTTATTTGTGCAGATACCGAAAAAACGATAGAGGGCATAAGTGTAGGAAATACATTGTTGGAAATCATGAGCGTAATTGTTGCGACAGCCGATGGACCATTTATTAGTCTGCGTGAAATCACAAACAAAACAAAACAATATGACTGTCAAAATGGTAAACGGAAAGAAACACAAACAAATGAATGTCATAGCCGTACTCCATTTACGACAGAACAACAAAATTGACAATCGCAATAGAAAGAGCAACCGCACGGAGTGGCAAACTGATACAAAGGAACGACCTGAACTGACATGTCCAGCAGCTGCACCGCTGGGACACTACCGGAGGAATTGTTCAAATTGATTGCCATCCTGTTGACGGCACATCCGAATACGGTTCACAGAACTCTTGCGCACATTACGTAACACCATAGGTGTTATTGCTGCACAGGCTCCTCTGATGTTTCCTGAAGTTCCTGCAGTGTTCGGGGCCTGTTTCTGTACACGACAGATTTGAGATGGCCCCAGAGGAAAAACTCATGTGGCGTCAAATCTGGCGAACTAGGCGGCCATTCCACGGGACCCCTGCGACCTATCCAACGCCCAGGTAAAACTTTATTCAGCAATTCGCGAGTTGGTAGTCCGAAATGCGGCGGTGCTCCATCTTGCCGAGAGAAAAAAACCCGTCGTTTTGCTAGGGGTAGATTATCCAAATAGGGCAGGAGTGTCATCTCGAGATGCTCTCTGTACAGTTCAGCAGTGAGCTTGTTGTTAAGAAATACGGGACCGATGAGAACATCCCCGTGTATGCCACACCACACATTTAACCTTGGGTCAGTCTGATGATGAGGATCTACAGCAATGTATGGGTTCTCGGTTGCCCAATACACAGCGTTATGTCTATTCACTGTTCCGTTTAGATGGAAACAGGCCTCATCGCTGAAAAGAATATCAGCTTCAAGGTGTGGCTGCTGCGTACGTCTTTCAGTAAACCACTCACAGAACTGCACCCGTCTATCTGTGTCATCTCCATGTAGTTCCTGGACAAAATGCACACGATATGGATGGAAATGATTTCTGGATAGTATCCTGGACAGGGATGCTTGACTGATGACACATTCTTGAGCCACTTTTCGTGTTGACCGTGATGGACTGATTGTCAGCTTAGCTAGTACGCTTGCTCAGGTTGCATGGTCTGTTGCTGTACGTGGCCGCCCAGACCCGTCGTTTGTCATGGATACTGCCTGTTGCCTTGAACCGCTCCAGTAAACGACCAATGGTTGCATGATGTGGCTGTGGTTGATCTGGATGCCGTCTGTGATATTCCTCCGCAGCTTCCCGTAGACTCATCCCTGCAACATGGATAAGAACCATTTCCACCCTTTCCTGAATTGTGTACTGGGACATTGTTGTTGATTACTGGAAAAAAAAGAAAAATTCAACATTTCGGTCATGATTTAAAACTTATTTTCCAACAATTTTGTTCTTGTTTCCTGCACACAATGAAAATATTACAAATGCAACATCACGGTCATGATATCAAACATATGTCCAACAATTTTGCCCTCTATCGTTTTTTCGGTATTTGCACAAATAACGGAGTTGTCCTATGTCGCGCGACTTTTGAATCACCCTGTATATATATATTCAATATCGCGATATATCGCCCAACACTATAACCAGTAAAGTTGCAAAAAGTCCCCTTATGTCCTGGCTATGCCCATCCGTGTAACCAATGACCATCTCAGAAACGCAACGTCTGGCCGTGAGACAGAACAAACGATCTACGGTGACGTTGATATCTCGGAAACTGCCAAATGTATCTAAAAAAAAAAAGTGAGAATCATAGAACTTAAGACCTTCTGTAAACAAAAGCACGTGTACCCTAACAGTGTTGCAAACTTATGAAAAAAAATAATCCACATAGGCTACAAGATGTAAAAACATTCCATTTGTCAACAGATGCAGAATAAGCAGTGTATCACTGATGACCTGTTGAAAGTTATTGAATGTATGTAAAAAAAATAATTAAAAATGTACATCTTTCCTGGTGGCCGACTTTCAGACTCATCACCGAAGTTCCCTGGCTCGAATCCCGGCATGGGTGTTATTTATGAATGTCCCTTCATCAATTTCATCTGACGATTACTCATTCTCATCGTCGGGATTAGCCAAAAGTGGAAGAAAAGCAACGCTAAATTAAAAAAAATCAAATACAAAATTTATATCTTATCCCCCACGAGTAAGACGGTTCCGTACCAAAGGATTAATTTTCTCTCATATTTTACTAAAAAAAACCTTGCTAGAAGAATGTGACACATTGAGATAAATTGCGTTTTGAAACCGGGGTTTCTTCATTAAATTTATTTGATGTTTGAAAGTGTTATGATTTATTATTATAGATAATGAAAGTAAGCTAATACATATGATTTGATTGACTAAATTAATAATTATTAATTAGATAAAACTAATGGAAATAACTCATTTGGTTTGATTGATTTGCTTTATTTTATTTCCCCTCTTGTGCCACTTATGGCTAATTTGCGAGGATGGGGATGAATGATGATGATATGATGAATCGATGAATGGACATTCACAAACATCCATGCCCAGGCAGGGATTCGTAGCGCGATGTGCTAACCACTCTGTCACGGGGGCGGCTAACTAATTTGGAATTCAAATATCACCTATCTCTCATCGTCTCGTAACTAATGACAAATGTGCGTGTCACAACGTGGTCGATCTACACCTCAATGTCATACATTCCAGTATCCTCCAGAGTGTACTTCAACATCTCTAAAGTTACTTCATCCAAGAACACAATGGTATGTCCTTGTCATCCCGTTCAAAAATGCTGGATTATGCAGCAAAGACACCAAGGGAAACTAAAACGGCAACTTAGAGAAGCATAAAAGTGGATAAAGATGACTGTAGAATACAGAAATATTTTGAGGCAGTCACATGATATTGTACGCTACATATAAAACAAAATGCATATTTGGGGGTGAATTTTTAAATATTGTCACATTTTTCTTCTCTCTTGTTGAGAGGTGTTCATTTTAAATCAACCTCCCTCACCTCACGGCCTGCACTCCTTCACCCACAAAAGTATTCCGGAGTGTGAGGATGTCACAATCCGGATGGTGAACACCTCTGGATTATAGATCGACTCCTGCGTCCCACCCCCTCCCCCATCCCCGGAGAATCGTCACTGACAATGTGAAATCACACTATCATATACCGACATTCGACATACCACTTCATTTCTGTACTTGACTTAGTGAGAAGTATTGAGGTTGGCAACAGCCTAATAACGGATTTCTTCCGCAGCATGTAGTCCGTTCTATGAAAGGACGCTAATGGAAGAGAAACGTGTAAATTACATTGGATTATACATTTTGAAATATATTTTCATTAAAGGTTTCTGTTTGTAATAATAATTCGTGATTATTGTGTAAATTACAATCGATCACGTGAACAGCGAGAAAATAGCGCCAGTTTCGAACATGGCGACTTCCATGCGTGAAGGAAGGTCTCCCGTGTTTTCAGAGTAGTCTTTCGGAAATACAACCGTTTGAAAAGTGGCAAGACGCAGGTTGTTCTTAACGTTTATGTGACGTTGTGTCGGTGCTATCCTGAGCAAGCAGTGAAGTTGGTGTCCAAGTGTAATTCTGTGTCTGCGTCTTTGTGTTTTCGGTGTGGTGAAAGAAAGGAAAACGACCGGTCAAGTTGTTGCTCGTATAAACAAGTACACCAATTTTGAGATAAGCGCAATACAACGCGAGGTGCTTTCGTATTCTTTCAATCAAAGAGCCGTCCTGTCCACTATGGGAAAGATGTTGAGAGTGATGATTGATGACGATCTCCCAAATTTTAGCAGTCGACGTTAAATCGCCTCTTGTGCCACGTTGAGTTCCTTTTTGGGAAACAAATTTGACAGACCGTACTCTGACAGGATGATGTCTAGCGCCAAAAATGCCTCAAATTCAAAAAGGAACTGCTGAATCAAGGTAAGAAAATACATTACTTGCATGAGACGTGCGTAAATAATGTGCTTATTATCGTCTTGTTTTCTAGTGCACGAGAAACCGAGAGAAAGATAAACAATCTCTTTTTATTCCCCGGCTTATCTTTGTTTAGCTTCGGCTAAAACTGGCGGAATATTTGTTGCACAAAGGAGAAAACAATACTCTACATGTCAACAATGTTGGGCAATAATTTGATGGAAGAGGAAGCAATAAAACCAAACGGCTTGAATTTACTGAAACGAATCTCTCACTCTCTTGTATAAGTTTGGCTCTGTCATACTGAGAGAGGAGGGGGGAAGGGGGATCTGTTAACCCAGTGTCAGATAAATGGAACTTTTGGCGCAGAAAAAATTGTTTATTCTTCAACAAGAACACGTATTTAATCACTTGTAGAAAATTTATTATACTTCAATGTGTAGATTATCAGTTAAAATAAGAATATGTTTTTCCATGTTACGTGAAATTAAAGGTTGCGAGTGAGCAGCATATGATGGCCGCACCATTCACGAACAGCTGGCGCGGAGTGATACGTTACTCGAAGTGAGACGGTTGTTTACAGAGGGTCGGAAGGTTCGTGATTCTTACTTTTAACTAACTCTCAAGCCGCCTTGAAACCGAAGGTTTATGGCTGCAGCTACACAAGCCTTCCATCTGTCCCTATACTGGGCAAGATCAATCCAATCTTTAGGTCCATCTCAACGTTACCCCTCCATCTTCGTCTTGGCCTTCCTACAGGTCTCTTACCATCAGGTTTCCCAACAACAATCCTGTAAACTCATCTTTCCTCTCCCATTTATATCGAGGATCAACCGGATCAAGAAAGTGTGGGGCGTTACCCCCACACCCCCTATACGCCTTCATGGCGTGGTGCTATGCACAGGGGAACACTTTACCTTTTACCTTTTACCTCTCCCATTCGTGCCACATGGCCTGCCCACCTAAGTCTTCTTGATTTAATAATTCTAATAATATCTGGAGAGGAATACAAATTATTTAACCTTCTCCGCTCACCTGTCTCGTCATTCCTCTTTCAAACATGTAATTTGATGTCCTGGCCCCATTTAGCATCATTCTATTGTTTCAACACTCAAAGACGATGAGAAGAATAACACGATGAGAAATGCTAACAGGGTTGAAACGTCGAGAATATTTTCCTGGCAAGAAGAGAAAAATAGTGAAAAAGTGTAATTGTATTTTTGTTATGTACTATTCTGCCACTATTCGCTAATTGCGACGATGATGATGCGAACATGAAAATGACGAAGGGACCCTCGCAATGAACGCCCGGGACTCGAACCCAAGAACTTCGTTGGCGAGATCGTAAAACGACGACTTGTCTCTATTGAGAGGATACGAAGCTGTTCATACACAAATAGACATTTAGGAGAATACCCTGGATATAATCGTAACACCTAAAAATATACAGCTACCATTACAATGAAACATAGCTCCTAAACTATATGAGATAAAGACATGCGGTTTCTTGCAACGTGTTCTACAGCTCTCAAAGATTTAATAAGTAGTGGTATTTTATTATTATTATTTTAATTTTTTTGTTGATGCTGCTATGCTGCAGCGTGTATGGATGGAGATCGAATATCGTCTCGACGACCTGAGGGCAACTAACGGGGCGCATGTGGAAGTGTTGTAATTGTAAATAAAACTTTGAGAGCTGTAGAACACGTTGCAAAAAACCGCTTGTCTTTATCTCGTATAGTTTAGGAGTTAAGTTTCATTTTAACGGTAGCAGGACTTTGTGGACCTGCTGTATATCTAAATATGGAAAAGAAATTTAGTCTCTTTGGTTGAATCCGAGCACTGGCTGTAATAAGTAATTGCATTGTGTCATTGCTTTGTGACATTCAATACGCACAATGCATTTGTGTCGTCGATTCAAAGAGAGAGGCATTTCCGTTTCTTAGACAAAGGCACGACTACCAAACGAAGTCAGCTTCGCTACGAGGGTTCGTTTTACACAGTCACAGGATATGCACGTCAATTATAAATCTCCAATAGCTTGCAGCAGAGCTTCCTTAGTGAATGTCTGCTCAACGAATTCGGTCATTGAGACACTATGCTGTATTGACCTGGAAATAATCATTTGTGTTTACACTCTTAAACTATTAAAGATAACTTTACTGGCATTTTTGTATTTGAAGCTGCAATAACTACATGGAGTGTGTGTGTGTAGGCATTCTGTTGTTTTTAGTTCCTCCACAGCCCACCAGGCGGTAGGCATTAGTGAACTCAAAATGGCAGACGTGAGCAATTTTTCTTTTGAGCAATGTAAGAAGTGTCAAATAACCACCCTAACAAGCAATTATATTCCATAAAATTTCCGTTTGCAACTCACAACACAATTTCTGGTACTATTCAGCTTGCCTAATATAAGGGGATGGAATATACGCTGTTAGAAGTTACTTTAAATTTACAATATTGTACCATTAGAAATTGACAGTGTGCCTGTTAATTTACGAAAATGAGACGCAATCTTTTTCTTCTGAACGCAGGCACATTCTTGACTTTGTCTTTTCCGTGGGTGGTAACCCCTTAACACACTCGTATGCCTATAATGCAGCATTGAAACGCAACAAAAAAACATTAAAATTTAAATTTGAATCGTTTATCTTGCATAAATATAGATAATTATTATATATTGCGGTTACTTGCAGCATTAATATATTTTTTTGAAACTGAATTATTTAAATTGCATCATGTTTGTGAAATAACCGTTAATACCATAAAAACGTCGTGGAAACTTTTTTTCTGTGTCTGGCTTTAGGACATAAAAGTAACATACATTGGACGTGAAAGAGGCTTCTAAGGGGCGAGGGTTATGGCGCAGCCTGCGCTATCGAGATTTTTTAGGGGATTTTTCCCCCTTCGAATAATATAAAATTCAACGTTTATATGCATTTCCAAAATATATGTAAAAATTTTACACCTTAAGTGCACCATATTTCATATTTAATCCATTAGATGAACAGAAGGAAGTGTTTAAGGGTATTATCGAAAGGGGGGGATATCCAACTCTTACATATTAGGCCTTAATTGACATATGGGTTCTAGGGGGGGGATTCTGAATTAAACGTTGGCGAGGGCAGTATCCAACTCTCTGTCTTAGATTATGGCGGGTATTTTAGTTAAAGGGAAATTGAGCATTAAATTCTTGTGTATTACTATTGTCTTAGACTGTTGCGGAAATTCTGGTGTGGAGACAGAATTATTTTCTTTGGAGGAGGCAATATCCACTCTTCAATATTAACAGCAAGTCTAGAATTGGCATGTTAATGTTGGTGGTAGGATTGCGTATTGGATTTAAAGGGGGAGATGGAAGCTCTTGGTAAAGTGTTAAATCTTAGATTGTCAAGGGATTTCTGTAGTGGAAAGGGAGTTCGAAAATTAAATTTTGGAGACTGTATTTAGCGATATAGTATCCACACGTTTTCGACTCCGAACGTGCCAAAAGAGAAGCTGGAAAAGACGAAATATCTCAGGATTGTAAGAAAGTATTGGCACGCCATTAAATTAATATTCTTGAGAGCCTGCAAAGAAATGGATGTAAAAAATGTATTGCTCGCAATGGTATTTTACGAGGATGCGTGTTTGGCGCTTTGCTGAGGATGAATGTAAAGTTTTATACTATAGCTGCATTACAAGACATAAGCGATATTATCGATGTTCATTAATAATATCCTTCTTAAATATATAATGCTTAGTGTTGATATACTGCTTAATTTAAAGCAGGTGCATCATATTGAACACAAATATATCGAATTCGCATTTCTAACTTCTTGTCACAGGTTTGCACTGAAGATAAAATCCACGTAATTATTGTTATGTGGTTACTAAAATAATTATATTTACCCCCAAGAAAACGGGGGGAGGGATGAGTTATTTGACAGCGGAACCGTATTATATTTTCGCCCTGAGCTTAGGGTTCTGTAATGTCTCTTGAAACAATAATTGAATCGGTCATACGGCTGGAGCATGTTATTTGGTTTGCCAAGGTTGAATTTTCTATCTTTATCGTAAGTTGTATAACAATTTGTGTTAAATACTCAAATCGTGAGTTTTATAAACCCACTCGCAAACACTATTTATATGCATATTTACATAATTTAATTTACTACAGTTAACCAATCAATGTGCTAACTTCAAGTTTTTTTGTTTTTTTTTTCGAAAATCGAACAATTAAAAAATATGGACAGTTTAACGTGGTATTTCATTCAAATAGACATCGATTATTACGTAATCATCCAAACAATTTTGGGGGATTATGATGAACGATTTTAGAGGCGGTCTTGAGTCAGGGGAACCCTTGTTTAGGGAGGAGGGCAGATGGAGTAGTGTTCAGTAAAGCTTAAAAAAAAAAGTTACTTTCGATATGATTTTGAGGGGGGGGATGGGCACCCCTGCGTCTATATCCCTTTCAGACCCTTCTATTGCTTGATGTCTGTGGTGGAATGCCTAATGATTTAGAGTTGCATTTGGACGTTCCAGACAAGTCAAACTGAATGCATTCACTTCCTGTTTCCCAAGGAATATAGAGATTAGGTAAAGCCATCCGAAGATTACCGATCTTGCACGAACGCCTGACGTCACCGGAGAAGCAGTGAGCTCGGCTGAAGTAGACGGCCCCTAGCATTTATATGGGAGATTCAGAGAGCGAAAGTATATTATTACGTTTAGGAGAGGGAAAATAATAATTGTCATCCTCCAAGATGGTATTGATTCATCCTTTTAATGATTAGTAACATAATTGAAAACGCGCTACTTTTAAAAGGGGGCAAAGTACATGTGAAAAAATGTATTTTGAAAATCCATATTCCTGAAACTTTCTGATGCGCTACAAAGAAAGTTGCGTGTTCTCCTTTAGAATTTCGTCATTTTACAAATCGTAATATAATTTTAACAAAAACGTGACATGCTAAAGAAGAATTAAAGAGTTTAAAAAATAATTGATTAATAGACTTAGTTTATTTTACTTCGCTATCTGTCACATATGGCTAATCGCAAAGATGAGGATGCGTGATGATATGATGAAATTGAAGAAAGGAAAGTAGACCCATGCCCGGGCGGGGATTCGAACCTGAGGGCCCTTGGCATCGTAAAGCGTTGTGTTAACCACTTCGCCACGGAGGTCAGGATTACAAGGAAATAAACAGAAATTGGCATCTATGTTTTAATATGCGAGAAACATTTGAGAGGAGGTTATTGAAGTAACAAATAATTATTACAAGACGTTGTGATGAAAATTATTAATATATCTGAAATATTGAGAGTTGACCTTGCAGTCTCTAAATGTACTTTTAGGGTTACGCAAAACCTTTACTCAAAATTGATAGTGTAAATTTATAAGCTATTAAAATTTAAAACTTATCCCTGTTCGAAAAGAGAAACTGCCAAGTCAAATTAATATTTCGTAGAAATACATATATTTGTCTTTCATGAGGCCAAGAGAGTATTTGGAGGGGACGCTGGCTTGGGAAGGCTATTGCCCTGGATCTCGATCTGCAAAGGGGCTTGCAGTGGGAAAACATTGCTATGAAATAGTCCAGAAGAAGGGGCGAAATGATTTTTTTAAATGGCTCAAGAATACAAAGATATAAGTGGATATTTGACAAGCTTAGTTTAAAACTTACAACTGAAGTCGTACGTGTGTGTGTGTGGGGGGGGGGGGTGGCTACGTGAGGTAACACAGTGGAATATGATTCACAATACTAAAATTAAAATAAATATGTGGGAACAATAGAAATCAAAATATGTTGTAGCTAGTGAGGGCGCAATAGTAAAGATGAGGGGTAAATCATATTTTCTCGGAGCAATCATTTTTATTATTCCGTTACATACGACACAAAAATGCACATTTTGGCTAAAAGAGCATTCATTCATTTATTTATTTTGTCGTTTTACTGGGGGCAGATAAGAGAGAGAGAGAAATTGTCGAACGAGAATTGGGGGGCGTTCCTGCCCCCCCCCCCCGTAGTGTGGTCACTGCCTACGGCTATGCTGGAGAAGAATGCATCAATTAATACGCTATTAAATAAAACAGATACTTTTAAAACTTTTAATCAAATTATTTGTGAACTATAGTTTAAATTTAGAGAGAGCACATTTAATTTGGATTAGTTAACTTCTGAAGCCTGCCATTTCCGAGCCTTCTTCCGGTGTAACTGCACTGCACTTTGAGCCGTAGCTGCTGCGTTCAGGTGGCGGAACGAGCAGAATACTAATTAAAACAAATATGTGACAAATATATATATAAAAAAAGCAACGTGTTGAAGCTATTGACGGCGCCAAAGAAAAGACAGAAGAAGAAGAACGTGGAGAGTGCAGTGATATTTTACGGGAAGCAGCAGGCACGTATCCAGGAATTTCTTTCGGGGCGGCGGCTGAACACCATTTTTTAAAGGGGTATCACAATTGTATGTTTAAGGCCAGTGGTGGCAATTGGGTTCCAAAATGTGTGTGTGGGGGGGGGGGTGGACAAGGAGACAAGCATTAAGTGTAAGCCATAGTGTGATAGTGTGGAGGCAAAAGAATGGGGAGCAACTATCTCCTAAATCGTCGCCACTGTTTAAGGCTGTCATTTTAATCAGAACGTGAAATCGGGACATTTTCTACCACTCAACTCCTCTGTTTCCATGCATTAATATTGTGTGTCGGAACCATCTCAGTATGTATGTTTGTCCATTTCTTCTCATCAGGCATCAAAACATCTATGTACCAGAAGTGTTTTTACGAAGGTGTTACACATGCACGGAATGCACAATCCACTCGACAACCAAGATTCAAACTGTGTGCAGGGAACTGGAATCAGACAGTTCACGAATATTTCTCTCTCATTCGAGCCTGAACACCACTAATGTGTCTTCTCCTCCCATGTTTGCAGCTCTTATGAAAGGCGAAACCCACCAAATTGTTCATATTCATGCCTAAGCACTGGCAAGTGTCTAAAATTGTTTGTGTGTCGAACCCAGTAGCCTTAAACAAAAGTATTTTTTATGCCATGAAATTCTCGGACTGCATATACAAAATTTGGCCCTGGCACAACCAAATCATCACTCAAAACTTTGATTTTCAGTTGATCTGTGCAGCTTATTTCTTGCTCCAAGGCCCAGCCCAATACTGCCGAAATATTCACTTTAGAGAGAGAGACCTTCGATCTCTTCGTCTTTCGACCCGAACTACTCGTAGCACTACTCGAAGTTCCGCTGTCGTCAATGTTTTTAGCTTTGGGACCGAACTGGAACTAGTGGTAGACTTCGTTACTTTACGGTATTTAGTCCATTTCATTTTCGAATCACTAGATCTTATAAAGCAACCAATGGACACTGACTGATCACTAATCGACTGTATGAATTGTCACACTTACCTCTGAAGTCTCCACCTATTCTGTTGTACAGATCAACCGGGAAATTGAAGCCGCGTATTAATATCCTCATTATATTCTAGAACGTTTCGCAGATATCACGATTCGTTAATATTGCCAGTAGTTCGACTCCTTCTCCTTTTCAAGAACGTTCCCTCTCGCTTTTTCCAGAGATTAAAAAATTACAATGAATCCGAATCGCCCTACCTGCGGCGCTACCTTTGTTGTGCAGCTTCCAAATGCTGACAAGGCTCTTCTACATAGTGTTCAAGTTCGCTACGACAACACCGAAAGCGTAAGAAAAGTTTACGTGCAATATTATCAACAACAGGGTTATAGAACATTCTCCGTCTTGCCTTGATAAGTATTTCTCTCCTAAAATTATCGTCCCATTATTAAAGAAGACAAAAACCTAATTTTATCTAGTGTAAAATGAAAACTTTCCTGGTGGGGGGAGTCCACGAGTTACGATCCCCACCTTGGATACGCGCTATAAACAATAACAGGGTCCGTAGAACATTCTCCGTCTTGTCTCGATAATTATTCCTCTCCTTAAATTATCGTCACATTATTCAAGAAGTCAAAAACCTAATTTTATCTCGTGTACCGTAAACTGAAAAATTTCCTGGGGGAGGGGGCTCGAGACACCTGATGTCCACCTTGGATACGCACTATTAACAATAACAGGGTTATAGAACATTCTCCGTCTTGTCTCGATAATTCTTCCTCTCCTTAAATTATCGTCACATTATTCAAGAAGTCAAAAACCTAATTTTATCAGTGTAAACTGAAAAATTTCCTTGGGGAGCGGGGGCTCGAACCACCTGATACCTACCTTGGATACGCGCTATTAACAATAACAGGCTTATAGAACATTCTCCGTCTTGCCTAGATAATTACTTCTCTCAAATTATCACCATATTATTCAAGAAGCCAAAAACCTAATTTTATCTAGCGTAAACTGAAAATTTTCTGAAGGGGGGCTTGAGCCCCCTGATTCCCACCTTGGATACGAGCTGTTACCAATAACAGGGTTATAGAATATTCTCCGTCTTGCCTCGATAATTATTTCTCTTCTTAAATTAACGTCACATTATTTTATTTGACACCACAAGAAACAAAAGATCTCATTTTATCTTGTGTAAACCGAAAACTTTCGGGGGGGGCTTGAGCCCCCTAAGCCCCCCCCCCTTGGATACGTGCCTGGGAAGCAGTCACGTTTATTACACCCTTACATTTACATACAATATTATAAAGTTCTGCTTTTAGATCTCGCACAATGCCTTTTTCACAAAAATGGGCAATCTCGCATTTTTTTATATCAATCAAGCTGTGATATTTTAGTTTTCTTCTGTTAGTTTTCTGATAATAGTTTTCACAGCTTTCCATAGCATTTAGGCATGATTTCAGTTGACAAGAACAAAATAATCTTATTTCAAAACATAGAGCAAAAAGAAATCCAACGCGCTTAAAACTCCCTTACATTAGAAGCCTGGAGAGAACAAAACAGCGGTTCCTTTGTAACACGATTTCTTGAAAACCATTTTACACATTTGAATCAACTTTGTGATAAATTGATTAGAAAGGATGAATCTTAACAGTAAAAGTTGTAACTTTTCCCTTGCTACTATATTTGAGAAGATATTCTTTGTCAAATTTCTCAATATTTGCATAAGGAACCAGCCTTTTCCGTGCCGAGTGTTTCGATGGTGACGTCATGCATCCACGGACAACTGCGCATACGATCTGCACCGCCGAACGAGCACCCCCTGCCTGTTTCCTTCTGCTTGCCACAGATTCAACTATAAAAAAAAAATCGAGAGGAATTAGTACGATAGCGTTAGTAACCAGGAGTTGACAAACGGGGAACAAGCAGCTTCCCGCATTCTTCTAATAATCCCGACAACTCATTTCAATTGCGCTCATCAAATCAGCTGCATGCCTTCTGCAGAGAGTGAATGCGCGCCATGAATCAAGCAGCTCTTATCAACAAACGAAAGTGCTGCCATCTAGAGACAAGACGCGCATTTACTTCGCTCCCGAGCCATCAAGATCATTGTTCGTAGAAACATTTTGTTGTCTATATCGAGGAGTCGTTCTTCTTTCTCTCCCATGGAATGTGCTTGTTTATTTTTATGTCACGTATTTCTACAGGTGTAGTTAATCCAAACAAACAATGAGAATGGTTAACGCATACGGTCGAACTCCAAGGGTTGTAGGTTCAAATCGCTTCACCGTGACTTTTTTCAGGGTTGTTTAAGATCCAGGAGACATAATCAGCAAGCGTAAATGGGTTCTGGACCGTAAAGAACCTTTTTATATTTTAATGCTTCTATTTTCGTTATTATTTGTCGGTCGTTTTGGCTAATCGCGGCGAGGAGTGATGATTAGATGATATTGATGATGCATATTCATAAATAACTTTCCAAGGCCGGGAACTTTTGGAACGAGAACGAAAGTCGACCACTCAACTCGCTTGGCCACAGAGACTGTAATTGGGTCCGTGTATGCGCACATGAATTGTCGAAACGTCGCGAAAATTGCTTCCTGAACTGCCCTAAACTTCTCCAACCAAACCACGTAGGCGTAATCAGAGCAGGCGTGATAGCAATCGAAAAAGCATGCATTCTAGTTGGTTAGGTTTGGTGCTCTCAGCTTACGTTTTGAAATCACGTGATACATCTATCGCGATGCTGGCAAACTCGCAACAAAATCTCGCACAGAGGGACGAACGGAAGGAATGGTAGAAAAATAGAAAAAGGTGGAGAAACAGGGATACAGCGAATAGAAAGAGAAAGAAAAATAGAGAAGTTGAAAGGAGAAATATGGAAAGAAAAATGGGAGAGAAAGAATGAGATTGAGGAGAATGAGAAACAGGAAAAAAGGGAGGGCCAAGAAACATAGAAATAAAAAGAAAGAAAGAAGTGAACAACCAAGGTCACCGAACACAGGCCACCTGAAAAAATTATACAATAAATATACATGGCGCTGCGACGGCAGGGATTCCGGGTTCGAATCCCGGCCTGGGCATGGATGTTTGCGAGTGTCCATTCATCATGTCATCACTCATCCGGGATGAGTCATCCCCATCTTCGCAAATTAGCCAAAAGTGGCACAAGAAGCGAAGTAAAACAAAGCAAATCAATCAATGAATCGAATCTGCTCTACGAAGTTATGTTAGTATCTAAATTAGTCTCTGAACCACAGAGAACATTGGTGCCACGGAAGTTGGAATTCCTCTAATACAGTGCTTTTCGAATGATTGACGGATACACTCTACGTATATGTTTCGTGCTCACCAATACAATAAAACAGTGAGATGGAATGAGGTTCTTCTTCCTATTACTGAGCTCTCATCAAAACGTTTGCCCCGTAATGAGTTTGTTTGCGCTCTCCTACATATGTCTGCTACTAACCTTTGCCTTTGACTGTACAAAAGAACGTAATATAGAGTATATCGTGCTTTTAAATTCCCCAATTTGTAATTCTTGCCCCAGAACGAGTCTAATAGGCCAATTGACCAGCAAGTTTTTGGCGTCCTTCTGAGGTTTCAGAGGAAAAAAAAGGTGAGAATGCGAGACGCGTGCGACAGCGTGGACCCAGCAGCGACTGCATTGACTGAGGACAGACTACCCCCATCTGTCTCGCCTACCCTTCCCAACTCCCCTAGCCGAGAGGGAAGCTCGCGCCGACTCGCAGCGTGTGCTCAGGCGAAGCAGTGTTGCCACATTAAGGGAAATTTCCCTTTTGCAGGGAAATTCGATCATAAATATATAAATTTCAGAAAAAATTGATACATCAGGCACAGTATTAGCACAGGTACTATTAAGTTTCAGTTACTTCACATTTCCACCCATTGCGTATGATCCTGTATGTCTATTTATACTTCGATTTTGTTTATTTACGCCACTTTCCTATATCTTTCGCTAATAGCAACGATAAAGATGAATGACTAATGTAATGGGCAATGGGGACTCCCGCGTAGTGAAACGTCGTTGCATTGTAATCAAGGGGTCCCGGGTTCGATACCCGGTGGAGGCACATAGTGGTTAGGAGGCCACTTTAAATTTTATAGGTCCAGTCCCGATCAGCATTCTGTGCTCAAAACTCAAAAGTGAAATCAAATCAAATAGGCAAGGGCACACACCAGTGCCCCCCCCCACACCTTTCCCCACCTTTTGCCCTCGCACTATGCTAACCCTTATCTACCAAGGGAAAGCAAACTGTCCTTGCCCCTCCCCCAGTTTTGGAATCCAATCGCCGCCTCTGGAAGAAACTTTGAACCTAGGACATCTGTCAAGCAGGCATGCATCTAGAAATATGTTTCGGGGTGGTTCAGAACCAAGTGTCTCAAAATAATAATAATAATAATGTTTAAACAAAAATAATTATTATATTAAGTAGATGAAAATAGTATTAATTAAAATATTCAAATTAATATTATATTTTTATTACATGAATAGGTAAAAGGACGGTATAAGAATAATGATGTAACAGCCCGTATTCATTATCTGGCTTACGTGAAGTTAAGGTTGGCAAAATTTGTACAAAGAAAAACCTGCCCTGGCAAGGAAATTAATGTCAAAAAGATAAAGAATTGAACATTTATTAAATATATATGAGTTTGCTAGATCCAGTTGACGAAAAGTAAAGTTCCTGGTGATACTTTATGAATGTTACGTTGTAAGTAGTAATAAATCTTGCAAAAATCTACTTTGCCACTGTCATTCATAGTAGTATGATAACAATATATTCCTTGCCTTCAAATAAGTTTGGCGCAAATAAATAACTTTCGATTAAGGAACAAGCATATTTTCATTATTTAATTTAAGATATTTCATTACTTTCATTAATTAAGTTTTGTAACCATTAACTCCGGACACCCCCCTCCTCCTAAATACGTCCTTGCTGTCAAGGTAGCGATAAGATTGGCTACGGACATGGGAGAACGAAAATACAACAACTGCTACTTTTATTATTATTATTATTATTATTATTATTATTATCATCATCATCATCATCATTATATTTCATTAGGTGCAAGGGAAAATGGGCGAAAGAGGGAAATTTTGTTCCTTCGAAAGGGAAATTTTGTCAGATTGTGGCAACACTGAGCCGAAGCAGCGTCGCATCTGCTTGCAACTGTCATCATAGCATAGCGGATCGATCACCGCCCAAGAGTGCAGTTGCAAGTACGGTGCAAACGGTCGCACGTGTCTCTCCCGTTTACATCTTTTTTTGCATGCGTGAGTGGTTTTGGTGCAAGTCCAGTGCCGGAAATAAGTGCAGCGAGAAAGTGTGCGTTTCTATTTGTGGAAGAGGCAGGCGTGCAGCGGGGAAGTAGTGTCTTGGATGTCAACACGTGTGCCAAATTATTCGCAGGGCTTACTTGCAGCTGCTTGAAGGTCTCTTCCGGACGAGGTAAGCTGCTGATCTTTGTCAAACGTTCAGTTTCAACGCACAAATAGCAAACGAATGCATTCACTGTTCGTGAAGCGAGTAAGTTTATCTACGCAGTAGGTGATGTAAACATTGATAGAAAAAGGGGGGGCTAATTTGTGTGGGGGCGTGGACGCCCATCCAAAAATATACATTCGACTCCTTCCCCCCCCCCCCATTGCTCACGATCAGCAGTGGTGAATAAACATTATATTTTCTGTTGCTGTACGGAAACAACTTGACATTTGTTCTTCTATTATCTGTTTGCAAGAACATCTCTTGAATTTCTTCAAAAATGTGTATGCTAATTGAGCCTTTACTGTAATATACTAGACCATTACAATCAACGCGAGGTCGGGTACTTAAGTGCATAGGCGTGGGCAAGGGGGGCAGTTGCCTTCCATAATTCCGGACGTGGGGCATATTACTCCTATAATAGTGTTGTCCCCTCAAAAAACACCACTTGAATTTGAAATTATCTCATTCCTGCATCTCCATTACGTAATAATTAATGTAAATTACTATGACTGAAATCAAACTATACGTGGAAATATATATTTTTAGGTTAACATTAGTTTTCGAAGGGGGAGGTGTGGCCATCCTTGCCCCCCCCCCTTTCCAGACGTTCAATGCCCCGGTATTATTATACTCCGATGAAAGTAACTACGGGGAAAGGTGTGCAGTGGCAATTGTCCTCTCGACTTCAAATATTATACAAATAAGAATACATTTCGTAAAATGCCATGGCATCCCATTATTTTTTTTGCGCCCTATTAAATCAATACTGTTTTCAATTTGCAAAAATTTGGATCGAATACATTTTCTTGCTCGCTTCGCTCGCAATTTATTTTCTGGAATGCATTGTAAATTTGCCAGAGAGAGAAGTGAGAACAAGTAAGTACCAGTGTTGCCACATGAAGGGAAATTTCCCTTTTTGAAGGGAAATTTGGAGGTAATTTTAAGTTAAAAGGGAAAAGGGAAATTCGATTAAAAATAGCGAATTTTCAGGGAAATTTTAAGACAGACTCAACATTAATTATATTAAACATTATAATAGATTCCAGTTTTGAAAATGAGAACTTATATATATTTTTTTTTGTCGTATACTTTGTTCTGAGAGGAAGGGTTGAATTTGGGTTGACCCACATCTGGCTACTGTTGGGGCCGGAGGTCATTGGCCATTCACCCTTATGTCCCGGCTTTGAGAGTGGGAGTCCGAGGGTATTTTTTATATAAAGCTTTCCGCGGTTCTCTGAATTTTGCCTCAACCACTACATGTGAAAACAATAAAGCTCTCTTTGTCACAAGTTATTTTTACTTCAGTCCTCAATGGACACTGGGTTATTCGTCGTGTGCGAGTGTTTGGTGGAAGCTGTGTCTGTCTGGCCGATGGAAGAAGAAGGGAAGCAAAGGAAACGATCTGCAACTCCAGAATATATTAGAAAACGTTGTGGAGAATTATCGGAAGATGAAAAAACACCGCGGAAACAAGTTAAAAAATTACGTGCAAAGTGGCAAGAATGGATTAAATTTTAATAAAAACTTGCTGTGTTTAAGAAGTTTCCACCTAATATGTGAAATTTACCAGAATAGAACATTTTCTGCCACTTTTGGCTAATTGCAAAGATGGGGATGAGTGATGATATGATGAAATTTATGAATGGACACTCACAAACAGCCATGCGCAGGCCAGTATTCGCAACGCTAGCTCTGTCAATTTCTGTCTCTTTTTCTCCCTCTGTGTGTTTGTCATTCGACGATTCCGAAACTTTTGTGGCCCATTTCTTCTGAAGGAAAGAACAGTGTGGGGCAAGTGAGTGAATCATTATGTGATGTTAATATTGTGCACTTCTATATATTGTTAATAATATATAATAATAATGCACTCCCCAAGCAAAACGTTTACTTTGGACGCTGCCTAAATATTGCATCCAATACATGTATTTTGGCTAAAGATAATTACCAAGTTCTTTCGTGTTTTGGGGGATTGGGCGTGTTTTTTTTAACCTCTCGCGTGTCCCTTTTTCTTTAGCCGTAACAGAATTATAGCATACAGCTTTCGCCATCTATATTATGCAGGCTGTATCCTAGTGGCGGATAATGAGTCCAAGATCTGGGCTATGTCACGTGGTCCTACCACCAACTCGTAACAAATCAGGTTGCCAACTCGTAACAAATCAGGTTGCCAACTCATAAGGAATCAGGTTGCCACCTCATAAGGAATCAGGTTGCCACCTCATAGGAAATCAGGTTGCCACCTCATAGGAAATCAGGTTGCCAACTCATAGGAAATCAGGTTGCCAACTCATAGGAAATCAGGTTGCCAACTCATAATAAATCAGGTTGCCAACTCCAGAATGAGCATCATCATTTCACTGATATGAATAATTTTATTTACAATATCTGATCGATTTTCCTCCTGTATTTTATTCTCTAGACTTCAGGCTTCGGAGATAGCCTAGCTAGCCTAGAATATACGCTCCTGCTGTATCCTAATAAAGTACACAAATTTAAGAATTTATTTCGACTAAACTATATGGAATACAACAATGATATTTGTTGTGTATCAGTGAGAAACACTTCAGTTTTCTATGAAGTCTGCAAATGTTCATTGAAGACGAAAATATTAAGTCGCACATTTTTTACGTGGCTGTTTGGTTCGTGTCTGTGCTTCATAAGAAACAATGTCCTTGTGGTGGTCAAGTGTAAGTGGCAGAACAGTCGGATGCAGCGGGCAGATGTCCAGAGGAATATTTTCCTTCCAGCCAGGTCTTTTAGGAAAAGGGGAAACTGGAGGGAAACGAGATTTAGGGAG
This sequence comes from Lepisma saccharinum, assembly GCF_977018435.1. Classification (NCBI taxonomy): domain Eukaryota; kingdom Metazoa; phylum Arthropoda; class Insecta; order Zygentoma; family Lepismatidae; genus Lepisma; species Lepisma saccharinum. Next base: position 2,277,953 of record NC_139256.1, read on the forward strand.
TTGACACGCAGCATTCTTACGCGTGAACAATCGTCCCTTTTTTGTCGGAGAACGTGCTTCGGGGAAGACAGGGAACCACTGATTCAATCAACGATCTCCAACCACGGACATTTTGAGTGCACCGGTGGAGTCAGTGTTCGCGTTTTCATTTTTAAAGGGTGCTTCGAGTCCTGACAGCTGGCGCATGTCTTGCGTTTGAAACAACACCGTCGAAATGTTTACAAGCTTTTATTTCCACGTTTCCTTTTCCAAAGCTATTCCTTAGCTACGTTTTCTTTTCGTGAAGTAAGTGATCCACTCTTGGTCCAGGGGCGTACTGGCCCTTAACAGATTAATACTTTGAAGCGTGATGCAACTGCGAAAGCAGTTTAAATTACGTTGGAAACCTTAAAAAATTAAAAAAAAAAAACTATGGCTAAAGAATTTATAATGCAACTATTAAATTCACGTCATTGTGCGACGTGGTGTAGCCTGAGACTCATGGCGGTCTTGATTCACCGCTGTCCCTTCTGGCGTCGCCACTGAACGTTTTATCTTTTGTACCCTTTATTTAGTACGTTGATGGATGCCCCCATATGTGTCATCTCGCAAGGCTGCTTTCAGATCGAAGCCACAAGTGGCACATGGCACATCTTCAGTCCGTAAAAAGATGCATTCACTGCGCATGCGCTACACCCAGACCGTGGCTACGCGATGCACGTATAGGTGGCTTTCGTGTGACGTCAGAATTCGCACCGCCGCCATGTTTGCGGCCGAGTTGTTTTGTCGTCTGGAAGGAAATGCACGTAGCTTTCGTTACACCTGCTCCAACTAAACGTTTATTGTTAGTACTGTGTAAGATTTCGGTAAAACATTGCATACAATTACTGACAATGTTCTGTCATCTGGAAATGACGGTAATTTTTCGTGTTGAAGCTCTTTGCGCAGTCGACACAAAAATATATGGAAAAAAGGCGGACTTTTGCGGTGTAGATCCATATGAACTGGACGATAACGAAATGAAAAGGGGACTAAACCTTTGGCCAACTCTAGTTCACGTGTGTTTAATGACGACCCGGCTACCTGGAATCAATACGTTTTCGTATTTATTAGTGGCTCGGATTCGGCTTGAAATATTTACATCCAGTACAGATTTACTAATATTTTCAAGGCTCTGCCACTATCGTCTCCGTTTCCCTTTAAGGTTTGTTCAAGCGCTGTAACTTAAAATGTTGAGTGCTCAAAAACAGTCATTTCACTCCTTCCTTTAACAATTTGGGATATACCGGCCTTCGTGGCGGAGTGGTTAACACAGCGCGCTACGATGCCAGGGGTCCCGGGTTCGAATCCCAGGCTGAGCATCGGTGTTCTGATAAGTTTTACTTTATCAGTTTCAACGTAACCACTCAGCCTCGTCTTCACGATTAGCCAAAACTGGCATAAAAGCGAAGTTAAATCAACCAAACCAATCAATCAATTTGGGATACTTTGGTAGCAGTGGTTTCTTTCCTGACAGTACACAAAGCCTACTACCGGCACATTTTCTCATGGATCGAATAATCGAAACTTATCGGAAGTATCGGCACCTTTCTACAAAAAACAACAACAAAGGAACACTATTGCAAGTATGATTAAACACACCAGTTCGATCCATTTGTACTAAAAGTCACAGAGAAAGTTGGCATATAAACTTTCCTGAGAGGAAATGTTCACTGCACACTTTGTAATATTTGCTTTGTTCGTTAATGTTGGCACGATTTACTTTCGCCAACCACTCGACGCGGTATCTTCTGATCAACAATAATTATCGATTTCCGTGCCGTGAAACGCACCTTCTGTTCTTTCTCGGAAAATTGGAGGATGAACGTGAGTTTGTTAAACAGCTAACTACGGCACAGTACCATCGTAAACAAGGTTGCAATCTCCCGCCCGCCAGCTTGAATTCCGTATGTTTACAAGAACCGGCCTCAATCATGGCTGCTCGATCCCACAATGCAACAGTTTGTGACGTAGGTGAAACACATTCGAACGCCACTTTACGTGCCGTCGCAGTTCGTGCTGAATGTCCAAATTCTGCAGGTAAAAGTTACAGCAGCGCTTCTCGGAAAAAACAGGTGCTGGTTCGAAAACAGATACTCGTCCGGTCGGCTTCCTCTCGAGCTGTATCAAAGATACCGAATGGCGTTCGAATCAGGACTTCAACTATATAGTTTCAACTATATAGTTTCTCGTGTCACTCCGGAACGAAAGGGTGCATTTATTTTTGAAGGCTCATTTGTCACATTTCACTTCGGTCTGAAAGCTCGCATGTTAAATTCGCGAACTCTGCGTTTTGGACTTTTTATTATTATTATTATTATTATTATTGGTGTGATCGTGCTTTCAAAATCCGCGTATTCTTTCATTTTCTGTTTGCGACCGTCAAGATTGTCATTTCAAGGCTGTGACCTGGCCCTTGAGTTGGCAACACTGACGGTGTTCACTGCAACAGGGGTCTCGCTTGTCGCACGCAACTCAAAAACCCTCTCGATCAAGCGCTCGTCTTCTGACGGTAGGCTAAACGCAGTGTATTTATGTCAAGATATTTAAACCTAACAACTAAGGCATTCTGCGCTATCGGAAGACGAAACGGCGCTGGACCAAGAAGGTTTTGAGTTGTACAATGAGTCATACCACTACAACCGCCCTTTGGAGCACGTTGTCTCCAAAGCAGGTGAGGTATTATCTCCCCCGCGTTATCACTGACCGTTAGTCTTGGTTTTCACAGAGGAGCGTCTCGCTCAGTCAAGAATTCCAAACATCCAGCCACAGAGAAGATGGAGCACGTTTGTCACTCACTCACCAGGCCATTATCCTTGTCTTGAAGAGTGTGGTTTATGCCGTGAGCATGGTAGGGATAATCAGACCGTGTAATAAATGTAATAAAAAATTATAATAATTATTAATATTCGACCTGCTCAACGTCTCACTAGACAAATGAAAATTTTTATTTTCGTCAGTAATTTGTACATGGCTCGTCTCGTTCAAGAAACATCTTTCAAAGTAGGGAGAAAATGTTATTGATGAAATTTCCTTTTTGTAGCCTCTTGCATCTAAATCTCATGGGCTATTTGGAATTTTGAGAACTCGTTGATTAAATGGAAATATATGAAAACATGAATTTCTGATCTGGTTCATGCATTTAAAAATCATTTTACCGTCTAACTCGTATCATACTTTCATTATTTTTACAATAATAATAATAACAATACGATTTATGGTTTCCTTCTAATTTGAAATGAAGAACTTAGTCATTTTCAGCTTTTTTTTTGGCTTACAATTGCAACAGCAAAATACTTTATGTAAAATATATGTTACCATTATGATTACTGAGTAGAAAAAATCCTTATCGCAAAACATGCAAACAAGAAATCTTGTAATCTCAATTGGTATTTTCTTTATTCTTAAATGCATACAAAAATTAGGCTGTCAGCTACGATATTTGTAATTTGAGTTGAGTATACAGCGTTACATTTCATATTTTCTTATGAAAAAGTATCAACAATTTCCCTCGAGATATGAATGTGTCCTGAAGTAATTTAGGTATTTTCTCGTAGCTACAATTGTTTTGTTAATAATTTCATATCTTCCCCAAAATTGTAGTTTCCTGACGAAATGTGAGATAAGCGTTTCCTGTTTACACCTGAATCAAGTACTGAAAGCACCCACCCCTTTCCAAACCTAAAAAAAGTTATAATTCGTACACCTTCGTTTCGGAACTTTCGACTCACATTGTAGAGAATTTTGTGCCAACAGTTGAAGTCTTCCTCTCGTAAAAGATTGCACTGTTCTGTGAACAGTATCTTATCTACGTCAGGCACAAACATGTTAAGTATCAGCTGAAAATGGAGAAGTGTATAGAGAAGGTCACTGATAGCCGGGAACAGTTTACTTTGTCCAAAGTTGAAGGAAGGAACACTTGGACTTTTTGTGCTTCAAATACAATGAATTATTTACTGTGCATGAATCTTATACTTGAATGGAAATAGTTTTACTTCGAATCCTCAATAATAATCTCGTAATAAATTAATTTATAACATTAATTATTGCCATTGAGAGACAATATGTAATTGGTAGATTTTTGTAATCTAGTGCTAACATTTAAAGTCGTACAATTCTAGTGTTTTCCTTTTCTGCCGTGGATATCTCTTTCAATGATAGTAAAGTGTACTTCCAGTCAGTGGCGTACGCAAGGGGGGGGTTACGGGGTTTAAACCCCCCCCCCCTTGAGCTTGTGAAATATTATGAAAAATGCTGTGGAAAAAATTTTGGCATGAGTTTACAATACCGGATCACACTCCAATTTCTATAAAATTTCGCCTACTTACTAATTTCGGTGTCCTGGTGACGTATCTGTAGTTCATATTTGGCGGTCACTTGTTAAAATTGTACATTTACGTGTAGAACTTGTAAAATAACCTTGCGATTTACCACGGTGATTGTCCATACACAGCAATTCGGAACCATCTTTCTTTCGATATTCCTCAATGGTCTTCCTTTATGCACGACGAGGAATGCCTACGAGGTTAGGTTAGGTCTGTTAGGTTAGGTTCCATTAGCATAAATACAAAGAAAAATGGAACGAGTTTACAATACCGGACCACTCTCCAATTTCTATGAAATTTCGCCTACTCACTAATTGTGAACTCCTAATCACGAATATGTTTGTAAACTCATGCCCAATGTTCAATACTCTGGCGTACGCAGTTTTTTTGGGGGGGAGGGGCCGGAATAGTAAATGTGGATGACACATGGCTTCGTTTTGGAGGGCAGGATGCATAATAAAATATTTCGTATTTTTGGAGCTTTTCAGTCTATTAAAATTGTATTCAAAGACAAAAATGGTAATCGGGACTCACTTTAAAAGAGGTTTCGTATTTACACATTTTGTTTTTTTAAAGTTCTTAACGGATTTTTATTTGAAAATTCTGATTTTCTCAAAATTTTGGTAGGGGCTGTAGCATCATCGGTAGAGGCATGCATATTTCGTTTTTGACAAAAAGAAAACGAAATTTGAAATAACACATTGCAATGTTAATTTTTAAGGTTTCTGAAAGGTGTGAGGTGCATTTTCCTACCCTGTTTTGTCACGAAATGATGCGAAATGAACTGCAAATTGCGAAATAGACTCTTAAACACGAAATTTACCGTTTATATACCGACGCGACACTTTCTGAAGTCTGAAGTATCCTGTGTGTTATGCAATTCACGGAAAATTGATTAATTTTGCTGTAAATATTTGAAAAGCAAAAATGGACTCCTCTATACAGGAATAAACTTAATATTCTGGTAATGATTTAATGTGCTATTAGAAGGGATATGTTTATTTTGTGTAATAGTTCAGTTTTTAAATCAATTGGGATTATATTCACATTTTTAAAACCAAAATGTAATTTTATATACCGCTTTTTCACCGATATAACAGCGAAATTTCATTTTATTTACAGCTTTTGAACCCGAAATTGACTCTGTTTTTATACTGAAATTTTGCTTTTTTATTTACCAAAAGTATGTGCCTCTAACCATCGGCCATGCCTCTACGTACGCCAGTGTTCAACGAACATGTATTTTTTTTGTGTGAACAATGAGAATTAACTAAAGAAAGTTCTTGGTTCGTTGTTAGAGGCTAATGTATAGACAAAGGCTAGGTGGACAAGAATACAGTCACCAGTCTGCCTTCCCATTGTATTATTTACCGCAGCACGTTTGAATGTCTCTCTTTAAAATGTCTCACCTTGTTGACTAGACAATTATTCAAACGACAATAAGCTTAACTATTGGAAAATGTTTTGTTGGTAAGAACAGTGAGACAATCCAGATGTGAATTATCGGGGACATTTATGCGGGGAAGAAGCCGGAAAAATTCCAACCAATTTCGGGAATCGAATCCGGATCTCCCGCGTGGTTGTCAGATGCTCTACCGACCAGACCATCGCAGCTCCTTGGATGAGTTACATACTTTAATTCTTTCAATTTATTTTAATATATTTTCTTGTTTTATGGATTTTCTTCACCCTTAAAATGTCTCACCTCGTTGACCAGACAAAAAAAAAAAATAAAAAAAAATGCTCCCAGGATTTGATAAAAATTGAATGATTACAAAGTAATTTCTTTCTATTGTTTTCGTAAATGGTATATTTATGTAGATCTCTACTACATAATAGTAGTAGTGGTATTAGTAGTATTATTAGTAGTAATTCAGCTAATTAATTAATTATAAGTATTATTAATTAATAGTGATTATTATTATTTAATTAAAGTATAATAAATCAAAGGTAATCTGAATTTGGAGAAAGTTTTAGAAATAAACCCCCCCCTTGACGAAATCCTGCGTACGCTACTGCTTCCAGTGCAAGGTGTGTACATGCCCCGCATAGTGTTTCTCGGAATACGAAAATGGCCTCCCCGATGGCACAGTGGTAGCGTCGTCGCCTTGTAATCGATACCCGGTAAAGGTTCGGATTCTACTTATAACTGTAGGACCAGTCCCGATTAGCCTTAATGTGCATAAAGTGGATGTGAAACACCAACTCAATCTGAATGCGAAAATACATATAGTGTGTCAACGGCTGAAGTGGTGAAGCGCACCGAGCCTCTCACCCCGCTGCTGTAGGGGTTGATTTCATTGATTGGTTTCGGTTTATTTTACTTTGCATTTATGCTACCTTTGGCTAATCGCGACAATTCGGATGAATGATGGAATTGATGAAGTGACACTCTGAAAACACCCATGCCCTCTGGTGTCGTACGTAACGCCTCTAGCCACTCCGCCATGGAGTCCGGCGCTGCTGTAGAGGTTTAAGAGTTGGCACACTTGGCTGGTTTCCAGCGCGTCCTTGGAATTCATAAGGTGAATAAAGTCGGTGGCCAACTCAAAATGTCAACTTTTCACCTTTTCCTTCGCTCGTCAGGACCTTGGGAGAATGTTTCTAATTTCCTTCTGGCGTCAAAGGACACCCAAATGTCCGTCCAGGTTTGCCCTATTTTTCAAAATATAAGGCAGATGTTTTGAACGAGATTCGAAGAAATGATACGTGTTCGCCCACAAGAAGCACCTTACCTGTCGGATTTCCATAAATACAGGCAAAATAAGGGCCTCCTTAGTGGTAACGTCTTGTAATCAAAGGTGTCTCGGGTTTGATACCTGGTGGAGGCACATAGTGGTTCGGATCCCACTTTAAATTGTATCTCCAGTTGCGATTAGCCTTTCTGTGCATAAAGTGGGCTTGAAAAGAGACCCAAAAAAACATGGCAAATTATGAGCATGAAAATGCATATAATTAATAAGGGATGGTAGGCGGTGCGACTTTATTCTGCACCATTCAGTTTCGTATCGTCAGAGACAAGCCTAATATACACGATGCCGGTGGCTGGTGTGCTAGTTGGATGTGCGATTGGTACGGGTATGCATATTTAGTTTTTGACGTGATGACTGACGAAATCACGAAATCTGAAATAACACATTGTAGTCTTAAAGTTTTCTTGTTCTTGAAAGGTGTGAGGTGCATTTTGCAATCATATCTTGTTGCAAAATGAACTTGAAAATGCGAAATAAACTTTTAAACACGACATTTAGGTATTATTCACACCTTCTGAGGTCTGAATTATCCTGTGAGTTATGCAAATCACAGAAAATGGATTAATTCTGCTGTAAATATTTGAGAACTTCTTTACACAGGAACAAACTTAATACCGTCTAAAGTTTGGTGTTTATACGATACTCTGATAACTACATAGAATGTGCTATTAGAAGGGAAATATTTATTTTGTGTAACAAGTGTAGTTTTTAAATAAAATTTGTTTTTATTCACCATTTTAACACCGAAATGCAATTTCGTATACCGCTATTGGTTGCGAAATATGCCAAGTTTTTGTACCGACTGCGGTCAGTTGTTTAAAATATTCAGGCGGGTTTTTAACACGAAAAATGGGCTCGAACCCGGGTCCTTTCAGCCAGCTAGGCGGATTCCTCCCACAATTACAGTGGCGTCAATACCAGAATGATCAAAAATGGAAGCAATCGTAGCTGTTGTTGTTGCAATTGATCTAAATACGTAGCGATTATGTCGACTTCTAAATTCAGAACTTTTGCACACAGTACACATGGCTTTTAGCGATTGGAAAGACGGTCGAAGATGGACGAGCTATCGTCCAGCTCAAAAGCTTTGTCAAAATGTCCGAGGCCTTTCCGATAATCGGGACCAAAACGTATTCCACTCATTTTCATTTTCGGGATGTATTCGCACGAACCTTGGAGTGGGATCTTCTGTCCTCGAAGATTCGACATGGCTGAAGAGCTATCAACACCGGACGTGGTCTCCACAAGCCTCAGATAAATAAGATTATATTTTCTTCACAATGTTTTTTCATGATAGCAAATATTCTTCAAAAGCGATCAGGAGTCCAGATGATACTCAAAATGTCAGATTGATCCTTGACTGCATAAATAGTTATTCAATGTACTTTTACCGGCCATCCTAAATAGAAACAGAAAGAGATGTTCCGATGAGCCCACTTTTTTTTTTTTTGTTCTGATTACTCAGAATCGGTGGTGGCTATTACGGGGGGCGCCTCCCACCCTTGACACTTTTGCCCCCGCGCTACGCTTAACCTTATATATAAAGGGGAAGTAAACTGTCC
>NC_139256.1:2286710-2376710 GCF_977018435.1 Lepisma saccharinum
TTTCTTGTTTGTCACTGCTAATTCTATGTTGTCTATGCGATTACGAGATACAGGAAAGTATATCGGTGGGGAGGGTGTGTAGATAATTGGCTCCATGAACTCAAGAGTTTGGTTTGAACGTAGCGATAATACCTGTCTGCTTGTGACTCCCTGGGATGCCGTCCGAGGATTTGGTGATCATATCTTGATCAATTTTTTTACAGAGCAGTTCGGGTAGGTTGTTATTTATAGACCCCACCCCAATTTTTTTTTGTTTTGTGTTCATGGCGATGGTCGTACCTAATGCGGCGACCCGTTCACCCAGCGAGGCGTTTCTGCTGACGAGTCTCCCGAAAGCTGCGTGTTCCAACTTTCTGTCGGCATCATGACGTACGTCGAGATCTGTGTGAGTATTGTAGGCAATGTCGTGATACTTGCATGCAGCATCCAGGGGATTCACACTCTTGTCACCTCTCTCCAGTTGCTGTTCGAGTTTGGTACCGGGTCGCAGTACTGGTAACCCGGCAGGTGCATCTCGAAGGGTAGCTTGTTGATGATGTTGTTCACGAGGTCTCGACCTTCGGCCACGTTCCAAAATTTCGGAGGTAGGGTGTTGATGATTTTGATGAGGTACCCTATGCTTTTGTCGTCGTTCGCGATGAAGTTGGCAAGCTTGGAGCTAACCATGTTCATAATTTCTACCTTCTCGTTGCGAAAGTTGCTGTTGCCTGCATTCTCCTCTTCTGCAATAACCAACAACCTGTCTATGAGCTTGCGCACGTCGTCCACCCACACAAACTCTTTGGGTAGGGTGTTGTAGAGTTTGACGCCGCTGCCTGTTTTGACCTGGTTCTATATCGGCTTGATGAGGTTCTTGTATTTTTCGCTGCTGCTGGATTTGACGCGATTCTGCATAGCGTCGTTGTTTTGGTACAAGGCATCCGTCATGATCAAAATTTTCTTGTAACTTTGGTAATTTTCGTCAGTGTAATCTCTTGGCTGTTTTTTTGGTGATGAGTTCCCACAGCCCCCACCCACCGTGCCGGGATACCTGTTCCAGCCGTTTTTCTCACCCAAATTGATTTTCACGTTGTCACCCTCGAACGTGATTTTCGATTTTCCAATCTTCCAAACCACACCCTTGTTGAGTTCCATGGTTGGGTACAATCCGAAAACCTCGTTTTTCTCGAACTAAACTCAACGGCCTATTGATCAATCAATTTTCGGAACGCTGCTCTTCTTGCTGGAACAGTGACGATTTCGGATTCGCGACGATCGACATGACGAGAAAACCCAACGACGAAAAATACAGAAACAAAAATCAACGACTTTCTAAACGTTGCAACGTTGTGAGTTCTCACAACGTTGCAACGTTTAGAAAGTCGTTGATTTTTGTTTCTGTATTTTTCGTCGTTGGGTTTTCTCGTCATGTCGATCGTCGCGAATCCGAAATCGTCACTGTTCCAGCAAGAAGAGCAGCGTTCCGAAAATTGATTGATCAATAGGCCGTTGAGTTTAGTTCGAGAAAAACGAGGTTTTCGGATTGTACCCAACCATGGAACTCAACAAGGGTGTGGTTTGGAAGATTGGAAAATCGAAAATCACGTTCGAGGGTGACAACGTGAAAATCAATTTGGGTGAGAAAAACGGCTGGAACAGGTATCCCGGCACGGTGGGGCTGTAGGAACTCATCACCAAAAAAGCAGCCAAGAGATTACACTGACGAAAATTACCAAAGTTACAAGAAAATTTTGATCATGACGGATGCCTTGTACCAAAACAACGACGCTATGCAGAATCGCGTCAAATCCAGCAGCAGCGAAAAATACAAGAACCTCATCAAGCCGATATAGAACCAGGTCAAAACAGGCAGCGGCGTCAAACTCTACAACACCCTACCCAAAGAGTTTGTGTGGGTGGACGACGTGCGCAAGCTCATAGACAGGTTGTTGGTTATTGCAGAAGAGGAGAATGCAGGCAACAGCAACTTTCGCAACGAGAAGGTAGAAATTATGAACATGGTTAGCTCCAAGCTTGCCAACTTCATCGCGAACGACGACAAAAGCATAGGGTACCTCATCAAAATCATCAACACCCTACCTCCGAAATTTTGGAACGTGGCCGAAGGTCGAGACCTCGTGAACAACATCATCAACAAGCTACCCTTCGAGATGCACCTGCCGGGTTACCAGTACTGCGACCCCGGTACCAAACTCGAACAGCAACTGGAGAGAGGTGACAAGAGTGTGAATCCCCTGGATGCTGCATGCAAGTATCACGACATTGCCTACAATACTCACACAGATCTCGACGTACGTCATGATGCCGACAGAAAGTTGGAACACGCAGCTTTCGGGAGACTCGTCAGCAGAAACGCCTCGCTGGGTGAACGGGTCGCCGCATTAGGTACGACCATCGCCATGAACACAAAACAAAAAAAAATTGGGGTGGGGTCTATAAATAACAACCTACCCGAACTGCTCTGTAAAAAAATTGATCAAGATATGATCACCAAATCCTCGGACGGCATCCCAGGGAGTCACAAGCAGACAGGTATTATCGCTACGTTCAAACCAAACTCTTGAGTTCATGGAGCCAATTATCTACACACCCTCCCCACCGATATACTTTCCTGTATCTCGTAATCGCATAGACAACATAGAATTAGCAGTGACAAACAAGAAAAAAAAATAGTTGATTTTGCAGAAGCTGGAAAAGTGGTTTGCGCGTCACTTTTCGCAGAGCTGCCAACAACAACAACGCACTGATGCGATACAGCACTTTGGGCCCGGACGGGACTACTTTGCTTCCCAACACACTACCCGACGCTGCCAAGTGTCTTGTAAGGTCCATGGAGCTGCGCGTGCCAGTGGTAGAATACGAATCAAACTATGCTCTCAAGTACAAAGCCGACCCGTATGACGCACTTGGCTGCTTCGGGTAATATGTTGGCTATCGGCGTGCCGTCGGCGTTCAAGTTGGTGTATCGCATCAGTGCGTCGTTGTCGTTGGCCGCTCTTCGAAACGTGACGCGCAATCCACCCTTCCACATGATCTCCTTGTAGTCGGAGAAGAATCCCGGCAGCAGACGCATGGGAAAAAACACCGTGTGACTTCTCGTCGATATTTTCGTTCCCGCTTCGAACCCTCCCGCTTGATAGTATGCCGCGTCCGTTTTGGATAATTTCAATGTTCTCACTGCCGTCGACGTGATGCCTGGATAATCTATTCTGTCGATGACGGTGTTGTGTTTCCTCACCTCCACTTGCAAGAACAGGTGAGGCACGAAGTTGTCCACGAGTTTCAAATTTGCATTGGGCGAAAACGCTTCTCCGTTTTCCTTCTTCACCACGTCGAATTGAAGATAGAGGTCCGCTCTGTGAGGATGAACAAACCCGTCGCCTACGTCCACGTCGTATTCGATCTCCCGGTTTGCTTCGTTCAAATTTGCGAACATAGGTTCTATTCATACTTTTTCTCACGTATAGGCGTACGTGATGAATCTGCAAACAGATTTTTTCTAAGTCTTAGTGTTTCCAACCCTATTTCCGGTCGCCATTTTCGATTTCCGAACATAGGTTCTATTCATACTTTTTCTCACGTATAGGCGTACGTGATAAATTCGCAAACAGATTTTTTCTAAGTCTTACTGTTTCCAAGATAACCCCACTTCCGCTCGCTATTTTCAATTTCCGAGCATAGGTTCTATTCATATTTTTTCTCACGTATAGGTGTACGTGATGAATCCACAAACAGATTTTTTCTAAGTCTTACTGTTTCCAAGATAACTCTACTTCCGGTCGCCATTTTCGATTTTCGAGCATAGGTTCTATTCATACTTTTTCTCACGTATAGGCGTACGTGATGAATTCGCAAACAGATTTTTTCTAAGTTTTACCGTTTCCAAAATAACCCCACTTCCGGTCGCCATTTTCGATTTCCGAACATAGGTTCTATTCATACTTTTTCTCACGTATAGGCGTACGTGATGAATCCGCAAACAGATTTTTTCTAAGTCTTAGCATTTCCAAGATAACCCCACTTCCGGTCGCTATTTTCAATTTCCGAGCATAGGTTCTATTCATACTTTTTCTCACGTATAGGTGTACGTGACGTGATAAATCCGCAAACAGATTTTTTCTAAGTCTTACTGTTTCCAAGATAACTCTACTTCCGGTCGCCATTTTCGATTTTCGAGCATAGGTTCTATTCATACTTTTTCTCACGTATAGGCGTACGTGATGAATTCGCAAACAAATTTTTTCTAAGTTTTACCGTTTCCAAGATAACCCCACTTCCGGTCGCCATTTTCGATTACCGACTATAGGTTCTATTCATACTTTTTCTCACGTATAGGCGTACGTGATGAATCACCAAACAGATTTTTCCTAAGTTTTACCGTTTCCAAGATAACCCCACTTCCGGTCGCTATTTTCGATTTCCGAACATAGGTTCTATGACAACCTATATTAATTCTCGTAAGAGAACAGAACATGTCCTACGGGGCAAGTTAAGGGGCATGTGCATGGCCAAAAAAAGAAGTTTTTTTGCGTGCTCAAGCATAATTTAATTTTATTATATTTTCAGATTAACCACAAAACAAGATGTTGACAGGCAGTGTAAGAAGATGTTTCATTATCAACCTCCACTTCTTGCAGTACATCCTAGACACAGCGTTGCAGGTTAACAAAAAAAACCTTTTGGTCAGTATATTTTTTTTTCTTAAAACTGTTCGGTTACTCGCTCGTTTCTGACATCATACACAAAAATTTTCTCCGCGATGAGGATGACGCTACACAGAGTGTCGGCAGGCAAGGCATCGTGGAACTCGCACACAATCTTGATGTTGGTGCGAGTTCCACAACACGCTGCCCGATAATACCGTGTGCAGCGTTATCCTGATTGCAGAGAAGTCTTTCGCATACAACATAAAAAACAAGAAGATCACAGAGCAGTTTTAACAGGTTTAACATCTTTTTCTTGCACAATCAGTTACAATAAGAATTTTTTGCTAGCACAATAATAATACAAATTTCACTAGTTCAGATCAGTTACAATATCAATTTCATCATGTTTGCTTGCGTCACAATACGGAAATAATAAGAGGCGCCAGCGCGCGCGTGTGTATATGGCACATCGTTCCCGAGAGAGGTTTACAAAAGTCACGATATACAAACATTAGTGTCCCCGGGACTTGGAAGATTACGATAAAGTGCATTCGTACTTCAAAAATGAGAAAATGCATTATTTACTCATCACGCTGTGTCAGCGCAACGAATAAATACGCGAAACATAATCTACCGATAGGCGCGCGCGCGCGTGTGTGGCACATCGTTCCCGAGAGAGGTTTACAAAAGCCGTGTCCGGATTGGCAAGCGCTCCATCCCGTTCTCCCCCGTTGCTCTCGCGTGCACTCGAAGTCGCGTCCAAGTCGTCCGAATCTGCATGTCCCCTTGTAGTACGGCTGTCACTTTTCCCGCCAGGTGTCAGCCCGAACTTCACCCACCGCGCTCTGGGGCGCAAACAAACATGACAATGATTTCCACCTAACTACTCACATTAAAACTATAACACGCTATTTCATCATTTACGTTTTCTGCATTCAGTATTATCGATAAAATAATAAAAATATAACTGAGTTTTACATCCTCTAATCAGTAAATATTGTCTGTACAAAATAAAAATTAGAATATGGCTGCCAAGCGCAGCGTCACAGCGAGTTCAAGCGTGCATCTGTCGCGCCTCTCTGCGTCTACCGCAAATTCGAACAACAGAGATTGGCTGAGTCCCGGATGGAACAGCGCTCTAGATGACATCTGCTGCTGATTCGGACGCAGCCCAGGCCACTTCTATTAGTCAGTGTTGCCAACTCCCATTTGTAGGTTAGCTTCCCCTGTAAAATATCACATGATGAAATATTCTTCAGGTAAGTTGGCAACATTGAACCGCAATTGATGTTACCAGTGTTGTCAACTTCTATTTGTAGGTTAGCTTCGCCTGTAAAATATCACATGGTGAAATATTCTTCAGGTGAGTTGGCAACATTGAACCGCAATTGATGTTACCAGTGTTGTCAACTTCTATTTGTAGGTTAGCTTCGCCTGTAAAATATCACATGGTGAAATATTCTTGAGGTAAGTTGGCAACACTGAACCGCAATTGATGTTGCCAGTGTTGCCAACTCCCATTCGTAGGTTAGCTTCGCCTGTAAAATAACATGTGGTGAAATATTCTTGGGGTGAGTTGGCAACACTGAATCGCAAATAATAGCGCAGAACCCGTGCACCTCCACTAGTCAGTATTGCCAACTCCCATTTGTAGGTTAGCTTCGCCTGTGAAATATCACATGGTGAAATTTTCTTGAGGTGAGTTGGCAACACTGAATCACAAATAATAACACAGAACCCGTGCACCTCCACTAATCAGTGTTGGCAACTCCCATTTGTAGGTTAGCTTCGCCTGTGAAATATCACATGGTGAAATTTTCTTGGGGTGAGTTAGCAACACTGCGCCCGAAAATAGGGCTCATGCCTTACAAGAGAAATCTATTAAAGCAAGCTTCAAGCAGTATTGCCAGCTTCTTACTTTAGGTTAGGTTAGACCCAAAAACAAAAACCTTGGTGATTTTTTCAAGTGAGGAGTTGGCCACACTGCAAAAAAATAAGACTCATGCCTTACAAAAGCAAACTATTAAAACAAGCCTCAAGTGTTGCCAGCTTCTTGCTTGAGGTTAGGTTATACCCAAAAACAAAAACCTTGGTGATTTTTTCGAGTGAGGAGTTGGCAACACTGCAAGAAAATGAGGCTCGGTGAGACTTGCAGTGTTGCCAGCTCCTTGCGTCAAATTAGGCTAAACCAGTAAAAAAACCTTGGTGATTTTTTCAAATAAGAGGTTGGCAACACTGCGAGCCTCACCGAGCCTCATTTTCGGGCGTTGAACCGGCTTGATTGTACTACTGAAATGGTCACCTCTTGTGTCTCCATCTGCATAAATAGTTATTGAATGTACTTATACCGGTCATCCTTATATCTTCACGAATGAGTTACATCTCAAATGTCGGTTCCTTGAATTATATCCACGCGCAAGTAAACATATAACTAAATAGAAACATAGAAATAGATGTTCCGATGAGCCCACTTTTTTTCAGTTCTGCTTACTCAGAATCGGTGGCGGTTATTACGGGGGGCGTTTTGCACTTTTGACGTTTTTGCCCCCGCACTACGCTTAACCTTATATATAAGGGGAACTTAAACTGTCCTTGCCCCCCCCCTCCCCAGATTTGGAACAACCCAATCGCCGCCACTACTCAGAATAACAACAGTAGCAACACCAGAAATATCAGAAGTCGGCAGGATGGACATACAAAAACTTGTCAAAAGTTCGAAAATTTACGCACAAAATGTATTCTTCTATGGTAAAAATAATGTAATTTCAGTATACAAAAAAAAATTAAAGTGCTCCCCTGTGCTTAGCACCACGATATGAAGGCGCATAGGGGGTCCGGGGGTAACGCCCCACACTTTCTTGATCCGGTCGTGAGTGGGGGTGATGTGATCAGCATCACGCCCCTGATCGCCGTTACCCCCCAGGTACCCATGTCATTCGACGCTGGGTACCGGGGCAGCTGCTTTTCTGTGGCCCTCCTTAGCATGGGCCTAAGTTGGAGCCTAACTTTGTGGAGGGGGCAGAATCGAACTAGGGACTTAACTTTGGGGGGCAGAATTGATAAGTTTTCCATCCAATCTTCAATACTTTGCTCCATAAGTCCCAGGAGGTTAACAAAAGTATCTTTAACTTTTAAATTTAGTAACCTGAAAATTTGGAAGGGGCAAGTACTCCCCCTTGCCCCCGCAAATTTACGCCAATGCACCTTAAAGCTTGACCCCCACTGAGACGCGGTGAAACACGGAAATATCCGGCATCAGAACTTCCGTTGTCTGCTTCTATTGAATTCAAATGGCTTACTACAGGGAAACACGCGGAATCGAACAGTGCCAGAACTCTGCAGGTTATCTTAAACGTTATCGCCTACTGAGACGCCGGAAGCGAAACTGTTCCGTTCTGTTGGCGCGCTTCCGGCGTCTTAGTGGGCGTCAAGCTTAACGTCGCTATTGGACAGAATAAATTGCAATACGTATCGCCATCAGTGACGCCCTATATACTTTTAAGAAGCTTGCGACTCGAATAGCAGAACAAGTATTTTTTTTTCTTTCCATCTTTAGATGGAGCAAGGTGTCGAGTGACCCCGTGTGTAACCGTGTTTACTCGTCACGGCCAGCAGCGCATGGGAGCAGATCGAATCCTTTCCCTGAACCACGTTCGCGACGTGTCGTGGTCCCCCAATCGAAACTTTAATTACGCATAAACCCTGGCTTCTCCATTCAGCTCCTGTCTTGGCCTCGTGACCTCTCGGGGCGTGGTGGCATCCGGGGTGCCATAAATATGCAGCGTTGGTTATTATTACAAATGGAGGCGCGCCTGCCAAAACACGGCGCGTTGCACGTGGTGGCGTGCGGGAACAACCACTCCACTGTCTGCGCGAACGGCTAATGGTGCTAGGAGTTTCTCGTCATCTGGGAATCTGTACCAAATGCGCCGGGATCCAACAATCCAAAACCGACGCCAAGAGCAACACGGAGAGAAGTGGAAATGTTTCTGCAGGAGACAGGGCTTTATTATTATTGAAACGAGAATTATAGACATAGGAATCAGTAATATATTTTGGAGCTTTAACATTCAAGACCCAACTATTTCGAGCCAGGGATAGACTTCAAGAATGCATTCATTGCTGCCAACATCTCCACGCACCTCTCCTCAATAATTATTGATGAAGACAGGCATGAAGACCAATACAAAATCTTTTCATGTGCATGGACGTCCGGGAGGGGGGCAAGGGGAAACCACGGTCCGTCCTCACCTGCAAAATGAAGGTGCACCAAAGGAGTATATATTTCACACAATTTAATTTCAGTCAGTCCTTTATGTTAATGATTGTAAGGGTGTTGAAGGAACATGATAATTTCAGACTGAAGCCCCTTCTACAAGGAGTGTTTCTTTGAGGGGCATCACTATTATGGGGGGGAATATGCCTCCTTTGCTCCTCCCTGGAAAAAATGCTGCTGACGGCCATATTCATGTGTGTTTTTTACTGTTGGTACACAATAATGAAAATGTAATACATGTGGTGTACAATTTTTTTAAATATATACGAGTATAAGCTGGTGTCACTTCGTTTAGCAATACGCGATAATCATGAGATAAAAAGGATTTAAGAAAGATTTAAGACTGTAAGAAAAACTGTATAATAGTAGATGTTAAAACCAGGCATAGGGTAATGTTTGGATTTCTTAATTTAATTGTAGTCCTGTTTCTTCTAAGTACTTGCTCAATTTAGGAATTCAATTACTAATGCTTCCATCGTTAATTCTTCTCTTACAAAGCAACTTCCTTTTGAAGGGTGGCACCCCGTCTGATGTTGCAGAATATAGGTTAGGACTTGGAAGAAAACGTAACGCGTCTACTATTCTACCCGATCACCATTGGCGTTCCAAGCACTTACAAGTGCAAGAAACAAGGCTGCGGATCGGCAGCTTTTTTATGCACGTGTCCATGCCAAAAGATTCCGAGTTCGAGTCCCGGTACGAGTTTTCCGTTGTGTGGATGTCTCCGTTAATCTTCATAGCCGTGATTAGCATAATGACGAAAAAAACTATATAAAATAAGGAGAATAAATATTAACATGAAATTAACTTGTTCGTGTGATTCTAAAAGCTTGAAATGACAACAAATCAAAATACAGGGTGTCCCAGAAGTCTTTCCCTGATTACAAACTTTATTCATATCCGCTATATGCAAGGTAGAGATGTGAAAGTGGTGCCAAAATGTTGGAAAACTAACCAAGTTTTTTTGTTGCAGGTTTGAGTAACGTGGCTGTAGTGTAGCAGTGTCAGTACCCAGAAAACCGGAATTGTTCACAAATCAGGAAAAAGCTCAGCATGTCCTCTGGTATCACGAGACCCGGTCACCAATAACAGTGCAGAGGAACTTTCAAATGTACAGAATTCTTTCGTCTAGAATATCTGCCATCAATAAGTTGGCATTTAAAAAATGGATTTTATCTTCATTCCAATTCCTGTCAAGTCCAAGAAACATTGTATGGAAAGATGCCAACCGATGTCAAGAGCATTAATTCCTGATTCCTTGGCACCGACACTGCTACACTACAGCCACATTACTGAAACCTGCAACAAATAAACTTGGTTAGTTTTCCAACATTTTGGCACCACTTTCACATCTCTACCTTGCATATAGCGGATATGAACAAAGTGTGTAATCAGGGAAAGACTCTGGGACACGACACCCGGTATTTTTTACGTCGAACCAGTGTCCTCCTCGGGGTCGGGGTCATGGTCCACTCTGCCCCACCTTGGCGCCTCCGCGTTCTCGGCACAGAATCCCACCGTGAAATCGGATCATCTGCGAACATGTGGCAGCTTTCGCAACCTCCGTTCGGCCGAAAGAGTCAATTGATCTAATTATAAGGAAGGATATTTATCCCGCGAGCAGCTGCACCCATCAACGGCCGCTTGTCCCAAACTAACCTCGCATGAGGCAGGAGCGAGCGACTGGTCAATGCACTCGTCTGGGTGTCGACCTCGGCCCTGGAGAAAATCGATAAAGCGCGTCTCTCGCTCTCCCCAGTCAGGATGAGGTGGGTGGGCCTCTTCGGTGGAAGAAACTACGTCAAAGAAAACTAGCGTAAACATGACTTTCCAGAGCTGTTGCGTGGATGTTATTTTATCGAGCATCTCCGAAGGATACCGCATTGATACCTCCCAGAAAACGCATTTATCAACTAGAGATGGTGCCTGGACGGGACTTCCACTCTCTCGTCTCCAGTAGGGATGAGGAAACCGGATTCGTTCTCACTCTTTACTGGAGCAAGTTTTTCAGTTTAGCTTATATTTTTATCGGGGAAGCAGGCTCATATTTAGAAATTTATTTCGAGGGTGGTCCGATCCAAGTGTCTCCAATAATAATAGCCAATAATAACATTTAAATTAATATTGTAAACAAAACGGTATAATAGAGATATAAAAGCATATCTAGCATATAGTTAAGATCGCTAAATTTTGTATGAAATAAACTGCCCTGGCAAGAAAATCAGTGCCAAATAGATAAAGAATTGAATATTTATTAAATAACAAGCAAGGATGTTAGATCCAGTTGACGAAACTTAAAGTTTCAGATGAATATCCTTGGTGCTGTCATTCAAAGTTCGGCGGAAATCAATAACCCTCGATTGTACAGCAAATGCTAAACAAGCATATGTTCATTGTTTAATGTTAGTACTTTTCGTAAGTCTTTTTGGGGGGGGGGGCGGACCTATGTGCCTCGCCCGTATGATCAACCCACCAATCTGAAACTCTGGCGCTGGAGCAGTGGCGCTAGTGTCGCCAGTTAAAGTTACGGGGAAGCCTGTAGTTCGGATATGTATTTTCCGAGGTTTCAGAAAGCTTTGTGGATCTGTAGTAAATCTCCAACGAGCAGCTGTACTTCTCCCTGTAGCAATACCAGACACTAGATTCGACCTACTTCAGTTTGCTATCAAGTTTTAATGTATGTTATTAGGAGAAGTATAGAATCACTATGGACTCGGAAGTGACGTCCTCTGTGATGCCTGGCAGCGAGTTCTGGACGCAAAGGGTCGCTAGAACGAAGCTACGAGTAAAAACATTTCTCTCGTCAGTCAACCCTCACAACATTCCTAATACGAGTCATTTAACTTATAAATATATTACTTTGTAATCATAGATTATCCTTAATTCAAATCAAATCAAATCATGGCTGTTCAATAGTGGTGGTATAAGAAAATTGAAAACATTGTTAATTAGTGAATATTGTATTATTCAAATACTTTTGAGAATGGGATGTAACAATAAGCACCGAACTGTACGTCAGTGACAACCTTTCTCTGTAAACAACTGTATTTTTGATTGTCGTGTCACAGAGAGAGGGGGGGGGCTATCACTAGAGTTGGTTTTTCCTGTTACTTTGGTCCATAATATTGCAACACTACAATTTGTACATCCAGCTGCGATTAGCGTTGGTGGTCACATCCAGGGTATGAATTCCCATGGCGGAGGGTGGATTTCACACCTTCGCACCAACGATCCTGTTCTATTAGAAGTCACACACCCCCATCAAAATTTTCGTAGGGGAAGAGTTTGTGTTATATAACAATAAAAATAAGCAATTAGTTTTTGACTTCATACATACTTTACTAAGAATAATATCAGAAACACATACAAAGAAGGAAGAACAAAGAATAATGTCTCTCTGTGTGTGACTGTTGCATACAGTTCTAGCTCTTGCGCTCTCTCTCTCTCTCTCTCTCTCTCTCTCTCTCTCTCTCTCTCTCTCTCTCTCTCTTTCTCTTTCTCTTTCTCTTTCTCTTTCTTTAGAGCTGGTAACAGTATGCGGTTAATACGCACTTCTACAGTCATAGACAGTGGCGGCTATTAGGGAGTCGAGGGATGCAGTTGCCCTCCCCCACCCTTTGTCACTTTTCCTTCGGCACTATGCTAAACTAGAACGAATAAACTGTCCTTGCCCCCCCCTCCCCCAGTTTTGGCACCTTGCCTCCCCTATTTTTGGAACCCAATCGCCGCCATTGGCCATAGATAAGATTTTATAATTATGTCAAAATGGACTAGTGAGGAACGGAGCCGTAGCTGCGAAGGGGATTGTCACCCTAGGCTCCTGGAACACAGAAATTAGACTAACATGCTATTTCTCCTCCATTTCTCACCTCCTCTAATGTATTCTCAAAGTCTCTGAATGAAGATGACGTAGGATGCACAACTGACTGTCCTTTTATTAGCCACATTTCTTGAATGCTAAGTTTTCTTTTCGTCGGATTCAACGGAAAAGATTAGGTACATAAAATTTCCTCATTGTCTAAGTATGAGAGCTTCAACTAGGCAAGGAGGAAGGGCGAAAATCTATTCTCTTTAAATCTATTTCCTTTCGAGAGACCACACCATTATATGTAGTAGAAACATACCACAATAGAATATGAAATTTTAATCACCATTATTTATAGAAAGCAATAATGAAATAAAATCTAACACTTATTAAAAACATTTCACCTATTGTCTAATTTCTCGACATTTTGAACCAGTTGTTAAAGGAATTAAGTTGCTAGTTTATAAATGTACCAAATTAATTTAGTTATAACTACATGTATAATTATATTAATAATTGACATATATTTCATGACAATAATATATATATATATATATATATATATATATATATATATATATATATATAATGTCCACTGTTTGGGACTTGGCCCCCCCCTCAAAAAATCCTGGGTACGGGTCTGCCTCACAAGGCTTAGTTTTCTCCACCCAACATTTCCCCTTGCACTGAGCACACAACAACTCTTTTGTGGATTTCGTTTCAGATTTTCTCCCTGTGTCAAGGACGAATGGTTAACTGATTGATGACCGTTTTTCTAAAAAACATCAAAAGACGCTGTTTGTTTTGCTGAAAGCCTATCCATCACCATTCTGCTTAATTTCATGTCAAGTTCAAGAATTTATTAATTCAGCCTTGCTTGCTGTTGACATTAGGTTAGCTTGATAAATGCGACTAGCTTCTTTTTCTTATTAATCTAAAAACAAAGAAGAAAAATATTTGATTTCCCCTCCCCACCCATCCCTAAATTCTGAGAACGGTTTTCTTCTTCCAAAACAACTCTTTCCTCCGAGGTAAGCATGTGCTACGTGCGAGGGCTCTCAGCCCGAAATGACGAGAACAAGCTACAAACAAAATTGGGTCTCCCTTATCGCACAATACTAGAGCAACCCTCCGTTCTGACGTCACCGGTGGATGCTTTTTAATTTTAGGCTAAAACCTAAGTTGTTAGGTTAGGCTTCTTAGGTTTAGTTATCTTAGCATATATACAATAATACATTTTGGAGTGTGTTTATGCTTTGGAGTGTATTTATGCTAATGGAACCTAACCTAACCACGTAGGCATTCATCGTCTGCTCTAGTGTTGTGCGATAAGGGAGACCCAAACAATTGTTACTTTGTGAGGAACCTTCAGAAGTAAATAGTTAATTTAAAAGTGGCAACACTGTCTGGAAGAGAGTATAACATCGTGCATGTAGGGGCCCATGTCGATGTGTCTAGTACCAAAAGTTGTTGGTGCAGCGAGTGCTGTGGTGTATTTAGGATGTTGAAATGAACACCATTTTGTGTACAGCCCTAAATCATGTTTGCAAAGGTAGAACAGCGATTGTGGATCAAAATCCAGTTGGCCCGTCGCACGAGAATGTCATCAAGACCTGCATGAAGCCTGTAGCGACAATACCTAACCAATGAGGCATTTCTTGAAGAGGTTGCGATGCGTCAGTGAGATATTGTCACCATTGTGTATTGCTGATAAATATGACACTCGCCCGAGATCCAATCCAGATATAAATTGTTTATGAATTAATCATAATGTTTATTATGAGTGTGTAGGTAATTCGGATTTAAAGAAAGTAAGATTTGTGATTTCTCCTGCAAGTCCTTGGAATCCATGTACAGCTCACCGCTCAGGAGATGATCCCCAACGGAAGTGCAGTGACGTAGCGATAGGCGACTCCACTGTTGGGGTTGGAGGAGTGGACCCTGAGTGAGAAACATATGTGGGCTCGCAACCATATAATATTTCGGGCATAGTGAATAAATATTAGAATATTCAGACATATGCCTGTAATGAGGCATATTATTAGTTATACAGAAACGGTGTGAATTTGTTTTACAGGGGTGTGTGATCTATAAGCTCACCAAATGCCGTAGGCTATATTCTTTTTAAAATTCTTTGAAATACAATCTAAATAATGCACAGGATAAGCAATACAAAAGTGTTCTGGCCACTGAAAGAAAAACAGCAAACTGTTGCTGCGGACCCGGACCGCAGCGGAAGGCTTTCTGCTACCCCTAAAATCTGCAAATGGACCGGTCCTTCCCTTCACCCCGCTCCCCTCGTTTGGGGATCTTCTAGTGACCGGTGAGCTTGTTTATGTGCCCATGTTTTCCCGGTATTCGTCCCAACCTAGGGCCTGCATTTCGCAGCATTTAGTTGTCAGTTCATGCGGTCGAATGGTGCTCTACAGTGTTTGAGAGGTTGGGAGTTCGTGCTGTTCCAGTGTGCGAAAAAATGGGGGAATGGCGGGGATTTTCCTCCGGCAAAAGAAAATTATTTTTGTCCCTGCCAGGGATGTTTTTTATTCCCTAAAAGAAAATTGAATTGAGAGCATATAATATCTACTAGTGCACCATTTCTTAGCTACGTAACAAACACAATTGAAAAATCATTCGTGTCATTATTTGTCAGTCATCAACGATCTCCCTGCCGAAAAGTATGCAGCCTTGTGGATTAAAAACAGACACCGTTCTGCAAAGGAACTAACCAACTTCGCGGATATGTATTAATATGTTCACAAGGAATTTGTAGGTAGGTTAAATGGACGTTTGAACTTTGCAATAGAAATTTGGTCGAGTTTGCGGTGTTCTTAGGTTTCTAAATTACACGTAAGTGTTATCATAAGATTTAATGACCTTGGTTACAAGCAATGTTCTAAGGTACTCAGATCCGCAAGGCAATAGTTTACTGAATGGTAACATTCATACAAATTTGCGTACCAAAAAAACCCTAAACCAGTCACAAATACGCCACTGAGTGGGCTTCTCATCCCCCAAAGTAAAAATCTTAATTCGCACAGGGGCTGTTTGTGTCATCAAAATAACGTGAAAAGAACGAGCTGGTCTGGTGTAGATAATGAGACAAAATAACTTGCATGACCTTCTAGAAAAACTTGAACTGAAGGCTGAGCACTATTTAGTATAAGTGCCGCATTTCCCCTACACAGAGCAAAAATCCCCTCACATGGCAACACTGATTCCCCACCATGTTTTGTTTAGACGTAAGAGTAGAAATATGAGGCCTTGATTAAAGACGTTGGTGAGCAACATTTGACTCGGTAGATAAACAAGGTAATAATTAAGTTCTTCGCTTGCTGAAATTTGATGCGAGAGCTCTGTTTATGTTGTGATGAGCAGCGTGTTTGTTATTTCAGTCACCGAACTCCAGAGTGCTGCACAATATTTATTCTGTTTTGTCAACATTTTCAGATTGTTTTTGAATTCTTTGCTCATGGACAAGTAGATATTTAATTTTTTTTGTCATTTCCACCCAACAATTATAAGCTCTATAAACAATGCCTTACGTTGTTTCTGAAGTTTATGTGGAAAATTACAGAACTTTTTTGTAATGACCAAAATTATATTACAGGAAAATGCATATTATGTAGAATGCCTCATTTTAGCAGCGACAGACCACACATTATATATCAGGAAAGTTTGGCAACGAAGTTTCAAAAAACATGTTAGAATCTACAATTTTCTTCTTGGTGAGTCTCCATTTCTTTTCAAACTTTGGCCAAGAAAATTTATTGTGGCAAAGCAGAATGTTTTATTGTTGAGCAGCTTGTTTGACGAGAAAAAAAATTGTTGTGCTCCAGGGAATAATCGTGGCAAGAGTTCAAAAAATACATTTTTAACATACTCCGTGCTAATTATGAGAATTTTATCGATTTATTGAAACCTCTCCCACAAAAATCACTACATCAGCAATTGTTACTTTGGTATCGCTTTCGCTGTCAGTAGGTCATCTCCAAGAGTCTTAAGCGGTC
Organism: Lepisma saccharinum; assembly: GCF_977018435.1. Classification (NCBI taxonomy): domain Eukaryota; kingdom Metazoa; phylum Arthropoda; class Insecta; order Zygentoma; family Lepismatidae; genus Lepisma; species Lepisma saccharinum. The sequence continues at coordinate 2,303,445 of NC_139256.1, forward strand.
TTCCAAACTTCCTTTACCTTCAAATTTTGTAAATGTGATGTACGCAACTTCCAAATTCATCGCCGCTCAGAATATGATTAACTTTTTCCTCCGTTGTTACTTCAGTGCTAAACTTTTGTCTTGTAACTTTCAATTACTTTTCAGGAAGGGGTGGGGTAGTTAACCATGTCTCGAGGGAGACAAACTCGATTACTGTCAAGGTAGACAGAAGTGTACATGAAATACGAACGCAGTGACGTGCAGAAGAAAACAATCTAGCTTCTTTCAACATTGTGCAGTTACCTGCTGCCATCTGCGAGAGGAAACGTTAACTATTTGAACGCTGACAATGAGACCCACAGAACAATCAGCACAATACAAACTGCTGTGTTATCTTCTGTAGTAACTCGTATATTTCACAGTTAACACTAGTATAGAGGGAACGGCTCTAAAGAGAATTAATGGGTGTTATTTGGGAATTGTTCTAGCAGACATTAGGTGGACATTTTCGAATTGAAGGTAATGAAGAAGAGAGGGGAAATACATAAGTTTTCGTTTTCTATATTTTGTTAGAAATCAATGTAAATTTCTTCATTATAACTGCAGTAACAAGAAAGTATAATTTCAGGTTGCATGTTGGATCAAAAAAATGTGATTTGCCGCAGAAATTTTCTAACGATAATAATAAAATCATAATATCATGTTTATAGTCAGGTCATGGTAAAATAGATAGAAATAATTATTATAAAACAGGGTAGAATGAAAGTGCATGAATAAATGCGATTGATAGCAGAAACGAGGAGGGCAGAGGGAAAATTTTCCGTGTTTGTATTTATTTATATGTACGTGTGCATTTATTAATTAATTGATGGAGCCCAATAATAGTGCTCCTTAAGTTTATATAAACCCAGAAAAAATGTCATTGTTATTTACACTTGCAAACGTGTATTTAAACTGGATCAAATGTACAGTGGGATCCATGAGTATTACCATCACCATTTTCGTGCACTTTATTTGGCACAGTAAGAGCTTCAAGAATTAAAAGAAAACTCAAAACAAGCTGTTGACAACTTCTCTATCAGCATACATAAAAATCCATCGCTTAAAAACATAGGATGTAAGAGAAAAATTAATGAAAATAGTCATGGACAATTTGCCGAGTAATACTAGTGGATCCCACTGCACTTGTTTCAGAATAAAAGTAAAATACCGGAATAAAATTGAAATATTAATTTGCAAATAAATGACATGTAGTCTTAAGAGATTAAATCCGTTGTAACCAATTTTTAAGTGTGGAAGGATAAGCGCTGAAAAAAAAACAAATAGAAAAGATCTCTCTTGTCCTCAGAGGCGTTCCCTCCCCCTCCAACTTTGGACACGCTTGAGTTTATTTCCTTCTATCTCAGTTACTTTTTCCATACGTTATTTGTTGTTCCATGGTTTTTTGTATCATTGCTTCATTTCCCGAAAAGACGCACAAATCTAAACAATGTTACTGAGAAAAGTTGTCTGTTTTCTTGTTCTTTATACGTTTGTGTGCAGGGCCTCCCCGATTGCGTAGTGGTAACGTCGTCGCCTTGTAATCAAGGTGTCCCGGGTTCTATACCTGGTGGACGCACATTGCACAGTGGTTCGGATCCCACTTCAAACTGTAGGTCCAGTCCCCGTTAGCCTATCTGTGCATGAAGTGGAATTCAAACCTCAATTCAAACTCAAACGTTTGTGCCCACACCCGACATTTTAACGATACCCTGTTGTGTCGCCCCAGTCGAATTTAGCAGTGCTTACATTTGTAATGCCGCAGCGCAGCATCTGCGAAGAAATATAAGTTTTCGTTTTTCGAAAAATAAAATCGTTTTTCGCTTTTTTGTTTTTTGAAAAAAAAATGGCACTTCAATTTTTAGTTTTCGAAAAAAATGATTTTTCAATTTTTAATTTTTCAAAGAAAAAGATGCAATCCCTATTTTAAACCTTATGTATAAATTGCTTATTGAATCACAAGACTGTAATATTGCCATTGTACGCAATTTGAATAGTCTACGTAACACAGCTTTGTATCAAGAGAGGCTTGTGAATCGCATTCTGCTTGGCATGCTGAGATAATAAATAGAGCTATCTTTGCCATGCACGAAATTCGAACATTCTACGTAGATATCAAATTTGAAATTGTTGGAGATATCAAAATTAATAATTTTATAACCTCTCTTGACATTTGAAAAATATTTTAAAAATATATGCAATTTCCAACTTTAAGTATTTGATGTAGATATTGTAAAATCCTAAATTACATGATGTAATTGAAGGGCTCGGGTGTAAAACATGGTAAGTGACAAAATGCAGGTTTCAAGATATTGAAAGTTGAGGTTTCAAAAAAAGTCTGATTTACAAATTAAAATAAATTTCTAAATTGTTTACAGCAAATATGATTCACTTGTATGTTTACTATCATACAAACATGATATTTCAACGGAATTATTTTTTTCGATGGTTGTTGAAGGAATTGTTGTAGTTACCATGCTTTACATGCAACGATATTATTAAAATGAGTGATCAGATACCGCTTTATTCAAGTTGACTTGTGATGTCAGTTCAATAATATTTTGACAGACTTTTTATAGCAACCGTAACAATTTGTAATACAAAAATGAAAGCCTTTAATAATAATAATTGTATTCAATAAACGATAACGTGAGCTACTTGTTGTAACAAGTTTTTGCTTTCCTATGTCTATGACTGAAATAACACCGTTAGAAAAGTAGATTTCATCGTTTTATTACGTTAGCATTTAAAAAAATAAGTTCTAAATGCTTGTGATTAAAAATATTCGTAAAGAAAATGTATGAGTGGTTTTTCAGCTTCACATATCGATCTCTATTTATTACCTCAGCATGCCAAGCAGAATGCGATTCACAAGCCTCTCTTGATACAAAGCTGTGTTAGGTAGACGATTCAAAGTGCGTACAATTGCAATATTAGATTTTTGTGATTCAATAAGCAATTTATACATAAGGTTTAAAATGGGGATGGCCTCTTTTTCTTTGAAAAGTTAAAAACCGAAAAATTATTTTTTCGAAAACGAAAAATGGAAGTGCGAAAAATTTTTCAAGAACAAAAAAGTGAAAAACGATTTTCCTTTCGAAAAACTAATCTTTTTCGAAATACGAAAAAAGATTTTTTTCGAAAAACTTTTTTTAAAAAATAAAACAAAACTATTTTTTTAAATAAACAAAAAACGAAAACAATTATTTTTTTCGAAAACGACAATAATTTCAATCGATTTTTTTTTTCAAAAATTGAAAAACTTTTTTTCGAAAATCGCCATCCCTAGTTTAAATCTCGATCTTCAAGATAACAATTGCCGGCCCCCGTGGCGGAGTGGTTAGCACATTGCGCTACGACACCAGGGGTCCCGGGTTCGAATCCCAGCCTGGGCATGGATGTTTTTGAGTGCTTATGCATTCATATCATCACTCATCTCCATCTTCGCAAATAAGCCAAAAGTGACGCAAAAAGCAAAGTAAATAAAGCAAATCAATGAAGACACAATTATGACCTTGTAACTTTCTGTTGTATTTTTCTTTAACTTGACATGTTTGTAAGGAATGATTTCAAATGTACTCAGTGCTTAAGTTTTTATTAGTTTTCACTGATATTTAGCTCGTGTGGATTAAAATAGTTATAATTTCGAACCAAGAAGAAGATATATTTGCAATATCAACAATAAAATAATTTGCTTTTATCAAAGTCACACATCATAAATTCGAAAGTTAATTAAATTACAAATACGTTATTAGGTCCACCACAAAAATGTGCATTAGATTTAAGAAATAAATATTTTATAAAAAAACTAAACTGTTCCAAGGCAGAGGTTTATTTTATTATAAAATATAAACTAAAGGTAACGTAACTGTTAACATTTCCTACTTGGAAATAACATATATATAAGAAGGTTTAGTTTGTTTATATATATATATATATATATATATATATATATATATATATATATATATATATATGTATATATATATAGTTTATGTTTAGTGTATAATAAAATAAATTTCTGCCTTGGTCAGCATATTGAGTTTTTCATATCATGGAAACAAGGCTTAATGGTGTTATAAACTGTTCCAAATAATTGATACGATTCAGATCACATTACATATTCCTTAAGTGTAATAGCTACATTTTTGACGTTGCTTGTAAGGCAGCCTTAAATGCGTATACCCAATTAAAAATCAAACGAATTTCTGTGACTACAGTTATTTATATCTAGTAGAAGATAAGTATGTGCTTCTCTACTAGATCGCAGTTCACATTCGAAACTGCCATTATGAGCACTGCTGCATGTAAACAATGGTATCTACAGTAGATACCACGTTTTACATGAAATGGAATGTACGTGGCCATGCACAGTTTTAGTCGCATTTTTGATTGGCAAACTCTTCATTCTCCTCATTTTTAGTCAGTGGTACATATTCCTGGTCTTTATGGGAATCATATACACTTGCTAACTCGTTCTCATCTTTGCTGTGGCCTGAATACTCACCAACTTTCCGAGACACGTTGCAATTCAGTAACAGCCATTTCGTCGCCATCTTTGCTACTTACCATACTTTACATGAAACAACTGGTAGATACCATAACTTCCAACACGTCTAGCTCTGTCATCTGTTGAGGAAACTAAACACTTCGAGTACGATTCGACTCCATTTACGATGGACTACACGATGCACTTTGTAACTCCAAAATGACCAAAATGTCACTTACCATGTTTTACACCCGAGCCCTTCTATTATGCAAATCCATGGATACATGTAAATATCGACCAAGTTATACATTGATATTTTGTCAACAACTTTTCTATGTACTTTTCGGCCTTCTTTATCCTGTTGCCGTAAGGCTGGTATCACAGGATAGCCTTCTAGGGCGAATCGGCTTATGCCTTGGGCTAGTTCCTCACAAATCTCTGCTCTCGAGCACGGTTCTTGCTATACCTACAAACCGTTGATTAATCTTGGAAGGGTTGCAAGCAGATCTGCATCAGTCAACTCTATTCGGGATTGCCAGTGATTAACTTTTATTGTCATTGAACAATATGACTTTATTGGAAGTATTTTCCATAACCTTCCATTTCAAACTAAAGAAAGGTATAATTCCGACCAGTCAAAGGCTGGTCATCTGTTACCCTGTTAGCCTAACTGAGAAGTCCGATTTGGGGTACCCCAGCAGTGACCAGTCACAGGCCCTAGAGGACCAGTGGAGGTGCGTGTCACTTACTTACATGTATATAATTAACTGTTTATTATCTAGAAAGATCTGCTCATTGTATTTCCACTGCTAGATGCTCACAGGATAATCCGTGCTCCTCTGAGAAAAGAAATTTAGAATCACCTATGATTCGATAACCAACTATTCCCCGCTGAGCTTCCGGAAGTCTTCTCTGATCCAAAGTTCGCGCGTTCGATTGAAACGAAGGAGCGTGCGTGTCAGTGGGGCAGTGGACTTTCGGCCACTCGCTCCTCGTTGGCTCCCCACGCACGTATCGCGTATGGAGATAAGGATCGCTCGTGTGGGAGGAGTGGAGAGGAGATTTCGCGCAAGAAGCCTGACCTGGTCTCGAAAACTCAAGCACCGTGCTGTAAACAGGAGCCCTGCCAGGATTCTGCTAACGGTCCCTCGTTCGACTTCTGTGCCAAGGACAACTGGACGCCTCCGACCTTTTCGTGATCGAAATTATTATGAATGTGTCTTCCATCCTCCGTTTTTGTGTATTTCAGTTAATCTTATATATGGACGGACGCGATTTACAGGGTATTCTGTTACAGACTACCGTTTATAAAGGAGATCTTCATTTTCGCGGTTGGTCAAAAATGGAGAAAGCCGATACTAAGTAAAAATAAATAAATAAAATACGAAGTGAGTTTAACCCGTGTCTTTCGAGAAACTTACTTACCTGAGGGGGTGGGGGGGCTCACAGGCTCACACTCTTTTCTTATTTTTAATACAATACCATATTCTTGTTGGATCACTGCTATCTTTGTTGATTATATGTGTGCAGTTATTTATTAATTATAATAATAACAAAAAATATTACCATTATTTAATAAAAATAACCAATTATTGCACGATTGTCAACACACATAATTTATTTACCATTCACAAAAACTAAAAAAGAAAACTAATTTTTCATTGATCCTTATTTGTTTAAAGAGTTGGAGTTGTTTATTAATTATAATAATTACAAAAAATTACAATCGTTACCAACCAATTGTACTCTCACTGGCATGAGTGTCTCGAATGACACATTCAAAGATGGCGACTGATAGTGCATTTTGCATTATACACTGCTCAAAATAATTAGGGGATCAGGCAGAAATAAGTAGGGGATCATACCAGATATCAAAACTCATGTAGCCATACTAATACCAGATCCTTTAGTTCATTCTGGGATTAGTTACAGCAAGATATGCTGCCATGATACCTGATGTTAATGACATTAATGACATGTGACTTGATATGACAATTAGAGCATCAGTAGGACAAGCACACAAAAAAGCACAAAAACAGACACAAACACTACAGCAACTCTCCTCTAGTACGAGTACGGTGTATGGTCTCCCCTAACGGCCAATATTACTGCACACCTGCGTGGCATGGAATCAATGAGCTGGTCAATGAGTTGTTGGGGAATACGTCGCCACTCTGCCAGAAGGGCAATTTCCAGCTCTGCCCGAGTTGTGGGAGGTGTTGATCGAGCTGCAACTTGTCGGCCTAGTGCATCCCAGATGTGCTCGATTGGATTTAAGTCTGGAGAGCAAGCTGGCCAGGGCAGACGCTCGATACCCTCCTGGTCCAGCATGTCGTCCACAAACCCAGCTCGGTGTGGACAAGCATTATCATCCATGAAACGGAAAGGATCACCAATGGCACCCATAAGGTCGGAGGATCTCGTCTCTATACCTTCGAGCTGTCAAGGTGCCATCGCGGATGATGTGCAGGTCCGAATGTCCACCAATACTGATTCCTGCCCACACCAACAGTCCACCGCCAACATATTGGGAGCGTTCATGCACAAAAGCTGGGTTGTTTCGTGTTTCGCATTCCCTCCAGATGAGAGCACGTCGATTGTCAGGTTCCACACTGAATCGCGACTCATCAGTGAACAAAACTGACCTCCATTCGGCATGTCCCCAACCACGATGTTCCTCCGCCTAGTTTCTACGGGCTCTACGGTGTTGTAACGTTAATGGAACACGCACCATGGGCGTATGTGCATAGAGGCCACCCTCATGAAGACGATTCCGGACAGTTTGCGATGACACTCTGCATCCCGTTGCTGTTTGCCAGGCACATTGCAGTAGCGTTGCATTCTGCCCCCTGTTCCGACGGGCTGTGATTAAGAGATAATGGTCCTCCCTCGATGTTGTTGCTCGTGGACGGCCTTGGCCTTGTCTTCTGCGAACACTTCCTGCTGTTTCAAAACGATTCCATAGTATGGAAATCACACTTTGCGACACTCCAATGGCGTGTGCTACCTGGGAATGTGACTCCCAGCTTCAATCCTTCCTGTGGCTCTCCAAGCCATAGCTTCCGGTAAATCACGTTGGTGCGGCATTGCCTTTCTCACTTGAACCTTTGCCTTTCTCAACTGAACGGTATCGCTAACCAGAGACGACTAGCATACAACACCAGCGCGCACACACTCCCCTCTACCCTTTGATATCACCAGTGCAAAGGTTACATCATGTTTAAGGCACTGGAACTTTCGTTTACTGGGCTTTAGCAGCTGATTGTAGCTCATACAGGCGCTGACAACATATCTAGTCTGATCCCCTACTTATTTTTGCCTGATCCCCTAATTGTTTTGAGCAGTGTATTTACACTACATTCATGTTTTTGTGAACAAAAGTACTACAGAAATATTGCAAACACCGTAGGGAACAAGGTAATTTATTTTGAATATTTTATAAAAAAAAGTCAATTTCAAAAATCGAGTAAGCTAAAGGTTATGAATAAAAATTCTCTGCAAAAAAATGACGTCTTAGATCATTTTGTTTCTTGTGTCAGAGAAGTCATATTTCGGGGAACGTTTTTGTAGTCTTGTGTGTGTATATACATATATAAACCTTTCCCCCCCCCCACACACACACGTGTCCTTGGCAAGATGTTTTACACGGCTTAATACCCAAAGTTAGATAATTCAGTTCAGCTGTCGCGAACTTATAAATGTGCAGTTCTGGATCAATAAGTTCTCTCGCGTTGTGCAAAAATAATTTTACAGCGCCGTTGCTCTCCGGGGACTGAAAACGGAATCAACTTCTTCATCCTCCACGGGTCACAGATAACAGGAGGTCGAAACGCCCCTGGAGGGAAGGATTTCCGACCGCGAAGCAGTTTTGCCACGATCTGAGGGGACAATTTCCCTTTCCAAGGGGTGAAATTTCCCTTTTTGGACCACTTTTTCCCTTCACCTATAATAATAAAAAAATGGCAGCTACACCAGTAGCAGTAATTATTATTATTAATAGTAATAATATTAATATTGGTAGTGCTGGTGGTAATAGTAGTAGCAGCAGTAGTAGTAGTATTTCCGTTGGTCTATGTTCGTATGAATAAAAAATGTTCAACTTTTGACACGTCAGCTTCATTGCTTCCTGGAAAGGAATCCATGAAATCGTTCATGTTCATCGTTACTATTGTCCAAAGATGCAGAAAAGCAACGGAGAATAAACTTAACAAAAATATAAATAGATTCAAAGGACCAGCAATAAGAAAGAACAGAAAATAAAATAATGTGGATATGCAACTGTAAACTAAACTGCAATATTGTAAAGTCAGATGTCTTAAAATTTCCCTTAAATTGTGTTATTTTCCATCGAAATTCCCTTTTCCCTTTATGGCTAAAAATTCGGTAAGAATTTCCCTGCAAAAGGAAAATTTCCCTTCATGTGGCAACACTGCCGCGAAGTGTTCCAACTTCTATCGTCCATACTGCTCGCGCTTCCACCGGGCGGCTGAGAAACAGCGAATCAGCGATCAGTTGAATTCTCCGACTGACATCGGGCATTTTCGAGTCGAATGTTGCCAAACGTACTATTAAAAGAAGGGCTGGAGAGTTGATCAGCGGCGATACTAGATGAAAGTTGTTATGCAAAAGTACACAAAAGACGGGGGATTAGTACACAAAAGACCCCAAAGCAAACAAGCTAATAAAAACAACTGAGAAGAACAGACGTACGAATGGCAACGTTGTAACAGGAGAGAGATGTTCCCCTACAGCTTTTACTTCGCAACTGAGATTGTTGACACTCATCGAGCCACACCAACATGTACAGTGGAATCGCCGTACTAACCGATATCCAATCACAGCGCAGAACGGCTATTTTGACAAAATCCTGTTTCCCTATTGGCTGCTTTGGGAAGGGGGAAATCTTAACGTTGTCGCTTCTTGCCCAAGCAATAGACCTAATTCGTTGTTTGACCGAGAGTTCCTTCGCAGGTAAACGCGGCAACAAAGGGTCACTGCCTTAAAGCCGGTCTCCGCGCCGGTTCCTGGTCCGGCGGTACTGTAGGTCAGCCCCCGAACCCGCGATCAGTATAATATATCAATTAATTTATTAAAAAAAAATAAAATAAAAAAAAATAAAAGGTTCGTTGGACTTTTGGACCTGTCTTGACGACAGTCTGAATTGTGAATTGTTGAAAAATATTTTTTTGGTGCTGTTTTAGTGGAACATCGTGCAGTGTTGTCAATTTCGTGGCGCTGAAATTTGAGGAGCTTATCTTGGAAAGTCTGTTGTCCATCAAAGAAATTTAAACAGCAAGTCACGAAAAATATAATCTTCTTGAAATGTAGGATACATCATTTTTAACTCTTAGGGAATCGATATCCTTGTGCTGCAGAGAGTCTGAATTGAAATTTATTTTTTTCTGCAATTTTGGCTAACCTGGACGGCAGAGATGGGGAAAAGCAGTGGCGTGCCCAGGATTTTCAATGGAGGTGTTACGCATGCTGTTTTTAGAAGTCGGCCCTCATGTTGCCTCTGTAGCACATTTACACATTTCTCGTGACTTGCCGCATAAATTAGTTCAAAGGACGAGACGTTTTTGAAAAAAGCTGGTGATTTATTTTCCTTGCATGTGGCACCAGACTGACACTTCCAAGTCTTGTCTCGACACCGCCCCTTTTTACCTCCCGAGCGAATGAAGTTGCAAGCCGATGAGTCAACAGCAAATTCTGACGGCGCCTCATTTCGTGCCCCCTAGTATAGGAGATGCTTGACACAGATCTGTATTTTCAGAATTTTGGATATCGGAGTTTCCTTAAAACGCAGAAAAATTTCGAAAAAGTCGTTCGCAGTCACACTCAAAGCCCGGTTGAAATTGAAAAATAAATCCAGACTCTATTATAATTACTTAGAAATAACAATTTTCAGTTTTCTTTTCTGGGGTTTAAGCATGGTCGTCGGGAGGGGGGGGGGGGGGTCAAACGGGTAGTTGAACCCCGTAGAAATTAACATTGTTCATTTAAAGATACAAGAAAGCCGAAAGTTTGTTACTCGTATTGTTAAGAACAGAAATAAAGTTCATTTAGTTAGTATTCGAACAGAAAAATCAAAGTAAAAATGCATTGGATCGAAAACATTGAATGAAAATAGGAACATGGTTATATTGTACAAGGGTTGATCAAATGAAAAGGTACAAAACGACACTGTCGGTGTAAATGAATACTTTATTCAAAGTATCCTCCATAGGCCTGAGCACATTGATCCCATTGATGAACGAGCCGAATGATTCCTTTTTCCCAGAATTCCTTTGGCCGTGACGCGACCCAGTCCTTCACAGCGTCCTTGAGTTCATCGTCCGAGGTGAAGCGCTTTCCTTTGAGATGCTTTTTCAGGGGACCAAACACATGGAAGTCACAGGGGGATAAGTCCGGACTGTAGGGCGGATGGTCTAGCTGCTCCCACTTGAACCTGGCCAGTTCCGCGTGTGTGACCCTGGAGACGTGTGGACGTGCGTTATCATGCAGCAGAACCACACCCTCCGTGAGCAGCCCCGGTCGTTTGTTCTTGATGGACCTGCGTAGGCTGCGGAGTGTCTCACAGTACACATCAGAGTTAATGGTTCGTCTGTGTTCAAGGAATTCCACAACAGTCGAATTTGCCAATGTTAACGCCATCCTGTCCGAACACGCACTGCCGCGTCACTTGGACGGCGCTCTGTATCGGAGCCTCTGCTCTCTCCTGCGCATGCGCGTTCCCCTGCATGCTCCCATTCCGCGTGACGACTCCAATCGCACTCCTACATATCACGCTACGTTCTCCCAACGCGGCATCGGTATTATATAAACGATTCCGTTGTTACGACGTTTCGTACCTTTTCATTTGATCAACCCTTGTACCATTTCATCCAAAGAACAAATGGTTCCACAGTTTTCAAAATTCTAATAATTACAGTTATAGGTGAGATGTCACACAACACACTTTATGTATAAAACAAATCCCCCTAATATTTCAAGCCTTTTCTTGAACGAGACGTGCAAAGGTTAATATGAAAATGCATTCAGACACTAACTGCATAAAATGCAAAAGAAATAATGGAAAATAGTTGTGCTGGTATTCACTCGTTTGGTGGATACAGTCTTCCCATTTATTTCGAATAAAATTTATTTTTGTTAGTTTATCTACTATTCAAATTTTATCATTTGGCCGACCCCCCTGTAAAAATTTCTGGCGACGCCCTCGTAGTACACCCAATTGTCAACCTCACTTCCACGTAGTACACCCTGGACTGCATTTTGCAGACAAACGAGGCTCCGGCGACTGCCCCCATGGCCAGTATAATTCTGTGTGTTGTCCTGTGTTTTATCCCTCTGTGTGCCCCTTTGCACCCTCAGCTTTTAACCGAAGTCGGAATGTTTTATTCCTCGGACATTACAGTCATGTTATTTAGTTATATTTTAGTTACGATAAGGGGCTGCATCCCGTATCATGTGACAGGTGCAAATAGCCTAAGTGACCCTCCAAAATTTCAACCTGAACCAATCAATGAACCGTTTTCTTTTCTTTTTCAGGAATGTGCCATGGGTCCCGAAATGAAGCTATTTTATTTGCAGTTTGAATTCACAAGGTAAGATCTCTTGTTTGATACTAATTTGTGAGAATGCGAGGACTTTTGTTTATCTGTTTAGATGGATGTGCGAATATGAATATGAAGTGGTTCGCGGCCATGGAGAATGAACTTGGAATATTGCTGCCATATTTCCATCTGTGGGAGCAATTTTTGGTGTTTAAAGTCGTCTTGAAGGGAAGAGCCTTTGCAAGCGTTTTATGTGGTTTTTCGTCACTTTCAAAAATATTAGATCATTGAAATAGAAGTTGACAGCGATGGGAGTTCCAAAATAGTCGACACAAGACGTGAATATGTCAATGTAGTCAGATTTGACTCTGTTCTGGGCCCATAATTTTTCTCTTTCTTTATAGCAGGGATTCACATGCCAAGAATGAAATATATACTTATCTTCCGCTAAAAATAACATTTTTCTGTCGCTTTTATTTATGAAACAAAAACAAACAAACATATATATATATATATATATATATATATATATATATATATATATATATATATATATATATATATATATTGCACAATGTTGGTTCCACAGTCCACGTATTATAAGCTGCGGTTGCTTTGTGCGGTTTCTTCGCTCTTATCGGTATCCGCTATCACCTTTCCGCTCGTTCTCTCACTTCCCACAAATATCTCCCCACTCGTTGCACTATCTCACTTATGATTCCTCTTCTATCTTCTACCACTTCCACTATTTCCCTCCCTGTTACGTTCTTAACCCACTTGCCTCGCAAATCACGCGCAGAGGGGCAGGCAGATAGCAGATGCTCGTCCGTCTCTCCCTCCCCGCACAAAGAGCATATCGTTTCCCCTGCTTCATTCTTACTTGTTTCCAACCCCCAGTCTGAACCATGCTAACCCTCCCCTTTCCTTTTTGCCCACTACATTTATGTATCTTGCTTTGCCCCATTCCCTTGATTTCAGTTGGTTCCTTAGTGAAGTCTTCGTCTGGCAGTCGAGTAGTATTTCTTGCCTGTCTATGTCCAGCAGTCTCTCTCTGATTTGGTTTTCTACTGATATAGCTACCCTACCTCCCGTTTCCCACACCCACCCCATCCCAATAGAGTACAACATGTTTTTTATATTCCTCGCCCAGTTCCGTGTATTTTCTTCTCTTACTTGCATTATCACACAATGGCCCTTCAGTGTCGTGTTACCTTCCCTTGCCAGCTGAAGCCAATACTTTAAAGCTCTCATCCGAGCTTGTACTGTCTCTCTGTTTAGACCCAATTCTTTAAGTACTCCCCAATTGGCAGTGCTTCTACTTACACACATCACTTTTTTTTGTAGAATTCTGTTTGGATGTTTGTCCCTATCCTGGACAAGGGTCAGTCCAAGCTTGACCATCCTTTTCGGTTTCTTTCAGGTCTATTTTACAGTAGTATTGGCTTTCCTACAGGTCCTCTACCACCCAACAAGTATCCCGTAAACTTTTCTACCCTTCCCGCTTTAATGAATTATTATAATATCAGAGGATGAAGAAAGATTTTGGTATGTTCTCCTCTCACTGTTGTTTGATCTCTTTTGGGCTCAAATATCCTTAAAGAGTTTATTTAAAAAAAATTAAACTCTGTTTCACGTTGTTCTGAATAATATCTACAAATTGTGTCCGCCACCTCCTCTTCGTGGGGCTGTTTTCCGCCTATCTCCTTGGACGGGAATTCCTGCTTCCTGTGATAACATTTTCCAAGGGATTTGTTTACGTTCCAGAACAACGAACTCAATAGCAAAATCGGATTCAGCTGTTCCCGGTGCGAGGCTCCATTGTGGCTTCCATCAAAAGGACTCCCAAGGCGAGCTGAAAGGTAAATACGCGCAAACTTCTCTTTACGAAAACGTTTCCTTTTTGTTTGTGGTCCAGTCTTTGATTCCTCTCGCAAAGTGCATTGTCCTCTTCGCGTTTTTCAACCGGCAACACACACAACTCCTTACAGGCGTGACTGTACGCGCATGAAGAAGGTTTTTTTATTGATTGAGTTGGTGTTTTAAGTCCACTTTATTCACAGTAAGGCTAATTGGGACTGGACCTACAGTTTTAAGTGGGATCCGAACCACTATGTTCCTCCAGCGAGTATCGAACCCGGGACTCCTTGATTACAAGGCAACGACGCTACCTTGATATTTGAAATAGTTGCCCAAATTCTTCTAGGACTTGCTTTCCGCCGCCATTTAAAAAATGTTGTCCGTCGTGTTGATTTTTATGAATTTAGTTTTCGACCATAAATCCCAACCAATCAAATTATTTTAAAATTTTCCTAAAATTGAGCAATTTTCTCATACTTTCTTAGTAGCGTGAAAAAACAATATTAAATTATTTGTGAAATCATTTTTATTCGAGAATGAAATGATATGCAGAAAATACATTAAAAAATTTAAATAAAATCGGTGTAAATTGTTTAATCTTTAGAATTAGCTTTAAATAGAAATAGGTATCTTATACACAATGTAGAAATTGGTTTGTTATCAATGATAATGAGAGTGCATAATTATCCTTGCTTATTGCCAAATATGTTTTCTATTAGATATCTAAATACAAGATGGCAGACATTTTTTCAAAAATCATTCGTTGAATTTGGGTGATTATTTGTTGGTCAGTGAGGAGACATTGGGCAGGATTCCGCAAGCTGTAAGAAGCAAACCTTTGGATTTGGATGGGGCGCGAAACGAGGAAAGAAGCTGACACCCGAAGACAGGTTCCCCGGTTCAACGGACATCGCTGTTGCCACGTCCGCGGTTTCGTAATGTGAATTCACACATAGGTGCCGACTCCATGGGGCTTGTGGGCAGAGCCCCCAAACAATCTTGCTTAAGAGGATCTAATGTATTATTTTGCTTCTCTTGTAAAGTTTGCACAAATTTTGTGCCACATGAACTTAACTTTCAATATACATTTGAAATGTTCTAGACCATCAACTTTGGGGGCTGAGACCGCTAAACCATCAACTTTGGGGGGGGGGGACACATGACTTATTATTATATACTAAGTATGTAATTATGAGTATTTTTAAAATTTTTACTAAAAAGAGTTTCAAAAGAGGATGTGCTTGAACTAGGGTAGTGGATGGGACGTTCGGGCTACAAATGGCTCTCACATGACATTCAGAACGAGATCATTCATATATTAGGGAGATCTGTTTTGCGCTCCGTGGTAGCAGATATTAAAAGTCTGGAATATTTTGCTATTATGGTTGACGAACCTTGTGACATATCCATCCGTGGACAATTAATATTCTGCATTCGAACTGTGAATAAAAATTTTGATATTTTTGAGGAATTCATGGGCTTTTATGAGATTCCGAACACTGAGGCCAAAACTTAAAAAGGGAGAGAGTGAATCATTCATTAATTCATTTCAATGAACAGAGCCCCCCCCCAATAATTTTGACAAGGCGGCGCCCCTGATTCACAATGATAATGTATGTTAAAATAGATGCAAAGCAAGACCAATATTGTATTTGTAAGACTACCCATTACTAAGAAAAAGTTGTTTCGCAAAAGGAACGAGAACGGTTTTTTGACAATTTTTTTAAAAAAATCGAAAATTAAGAATTGTGTTTAAAACCTTTCTGCTTGCACCCTGCTAAAATTTCATAACGATCCGACGACCAGT
This sequence comes from Lepisma saccharinum, assembly GCF_977018435.1. NCBI lineage: Eukaryota > Metazoa > Arthropoda > Insecta > Zygentoma > Lepismatidae > Lepisma > Lepisma saccharinum. Next base: position 2,319,169 of record NC_139256.1, read on the forward strand.
TTTTGATTTACATGATTTCAAAGAGAGCGATCGTTTGCAAAACTCAAAAACCCGAACTTTTTTTCGTGCTCGTGACGATACAAAATATGAAGCAAACTCGAAAAAAAATTTGGTTAGCATAGATTAACGCAGAATTGAATCGGGTAAATTTTGATGTAACTCTTTTTTATGTACATCTATTGCTTAATTTAGAGTCTAAACTCGAGTATGTACGAGGGTTGGGGAGTAAGTCAAGGCAACCCAGTAATAATTCGACAATCGAAGGATGTATTAAAAATTTGTTATATACAACTGAAAGAGTATCCATTACGGATATTTTGTTGGTAGGAATCTTGAAAGAAAACCCAAGGAACCCTGTGACATACACATGTTACAAAAACTTGTCTGATTATGACAAACCTTCGAAATAATCATTGTCCACAGCACGCTGCGCAGTAGGTCCCGTACACAAGCTGTCTTGTGTGGCCTTGCATTATCGTGGAGTATGATTGCATTATGCAGTAGATCTGGACGCTTCTCCGTAAAGGCACGTCGTACTAGATGTCGCTGCAGGAACTCTTCCACATGGATGGCAGCGTGCTGTGGGCAATGCGGGAGATTATTTCGAAGGTTTGTCATAATCAGACAAGTTTTTGTAACATGTGCACATGTGTATGTCACAGGGTCAGACAGGTTTTTGTAACTTGTACATTCATACATGTGTATGTCACAGGATTGCTTGGGTTTTCTTTCATGATTCCTACCAACAAAATATGGATACTCTTTCAGTTGTATTGTATATAACAAATTTTTAATACATCCTTTGATTGTCGAATTATTACTGGATTGCCATGACTTACTCCCCAACCTTGTATAATTTTTAATCCGACAGTAAGCATAACTGTTCTATCATATGCCACGATTCGACGCAGATCTTCTCTTCCCCTGTGCTTTTATAACGACTCGGTATGCAGATACTGTGCAGAGATTTAAAAGGGCGGAAGGATTTTGTTTCTCTCTCTCTCTCTCTCTCTCTCTCTCTCTCTCTCTCTCTTTCATTTTGCTGTTTTTCTCTTTTGGCCTTTCTTCTCTTTTCTCTCTATTGTGTTTTATTTTTGTCTCTACCCTCTTTACTTATATTTCGTGTTTCTCTTTTAATCTTCTGTCGTTTTCTCTCTTGTTACTTCTCTACTCTGTTATCATTCTTTTTTTTTCTTTGTCTCCATTTTCTTCCTCTCTCTTCCTTGTCTGCTCTTTCTCTCTACACATTTTTCTCCCCTCCCTCTCTCTCTCTCTCTCTGTCTCGCTCCATGTTTCTCTTCTCCTTTTCCCCTTGCATATTTCTATTCCTTTTTTCGTTTCTTTGTCCCTTATCTCTCTTCCTTAACCATATTTCTCGTTTCATCTCGCTATATATCTCACCCTCTTTTTTCTATTCATGTTTCTGTTTTTCCGTGTTTCTGTTCTCTCTCATCTTCAACGTTTGCAGGTCATAAACCTAGTTGGCTCTTATTAAATCCAGTCGGATTAAATTCCTGCTTTAAGCCTTAACTTTAATATAGCTCAACTTTATTTGTGGAGAGCTTGAGGCCGTGCTAGTCAGTGCCAGTGAGATTAGCTGCTGTTACTAAAAAAAGAAGCTCCATAAAAGTTTTACTGCTGAGCTGCTTGTCAGGTGTTTATGGGGGAGAGATTCGTGCAGCGACAGCGAACCTCGACTGATACGTGTGATTGCCAAGGGAACAGTGGTGCCAACTCTTGGAACACAATAGTAGCTAAATCCGCCCTTACATCCAAGCAGACGCGAGTGAATTTCCCATTACTTGAAATCTAAATAATGCCCTGCTTACCCGATATGCCATTCATTGCACATGCTTATTGATATTATCAGGTTTCTCCCATGAATCTGATTTTATTATAATAATTGTGAGAGCCGCGGTACCCTACCTAGTTCGAATCTCGGGGTAGGTGCTTTGGACCAGGAACGTACTGAAGCGTCGTCCTCTCTTCTACGCAGTGTGCACACTGGAAGTGTATTCTTGTAAGCTAACGATGCTCTGGCGACGTAGCCTACAGCCAGTATTATTATATGTGCCGTTCTGTTTTCCCGTGTCTTGTTCAAATCATGGCCTACATTCGTATTAGTAAAATATCTCTCACTTTAATGCATTACGTTTAATGTTAATATAGTGGCCAAGGAAACGATTCCTCAAAGGACTGGTCCGCTACTGAGCAATTTGCTCTGAGTTTTCCTCGCAGAGTAACCCTTTCAGCAACAACTTGACGATTTTCCACGAATTCCTGCTCCTGCCACTAGTTTCGGCCACTTTCCCCTTTAGTTGGCAACTCTGCGAACGCACCTTCCTTCCCTCGCGGCTCCGAAATAAACGATTCCGAAGCACGTGCTCCCTCATTGATCAGGAGGCAAGGATTCTGCATGGAGGTTCGTCTGGCGGGGCGTCTGGTGCTACTCCAGGGCCACTGACCTGGACCCATTCACCCGCTCGGAGGGATTTGGCGGGAACGCAGGACCAGCCCCAAAAGCCTCTGTTGCAGTGAGCATCAGATAATGCGATGAGGGCTCACGCAGTATTAATCCAACTCTAATTGAATTTAATCATATTTATAAATGCCATGAGGCAAGTTTTTCGCAGTTTAGCTTTTAAGGTTTGTCGAGAAGTAGAATAATGTTGTTATTTTTACAGAAGTTTTCTTTGAAATGATAAAATTGTAATGTACTAAATTACATTGGAAAATTCGTAAAATGATGAGGGGGAAGAAATGCAGGACCGGAACCTTTTTTCTCGCAGAATTTAAATTCGGTACATGTTGCGTATTGTTTCATTGAAAAAAGGTTCCTGGACCGTATTATAGGCGAGGAGGGACAATTTCCCCTAACTCGCTGGGGCAGCTGCCGATCACTGTTGCCAACTTCGCTCTTTTGGAGCCAGATCTGGCTCTTTCGTGCACTCGTTTGACTGTGAACTGTGGCACCCGCCCTCTGCCCCACCATGATGCCGCCACCACTGGCTGCAGCCCATAAAGACCAACCTTTGTACATTTTGCACGTTACGTGATATTCATATATAGGCTGCACCACCCACCCCTCAGGCATTTTTATGTATAGTGCTGTGGCTAAGGTGAAGATGACAATATTATTATCAGGGAATCCATTATTTTCGATTTCATATGAACATCATTGAATTATTGAGATAGGTGATGCCGTCAAATCTAGGGGGTGAAAACTAAGAATAAATTGCCAGCACTTTAAAGCTAACGGTAATAGCAGCGCCCCCCCCCCCCCCCTCTGACACCTAAAATTACCTGAGGAGGCACTTCATGCAGCCTTCGTTAATCTAGATCCTTGAAAGTCATATTTAGCTCTATTAATAGTGAAATGTAGCTCCTTTATGCGCATCAGGTTTGGCAACACTGCCACGATAGCCGTATGAGGTAAGGAGAAATGCATTAGGTTTAAGGGACCATTATTTTATTCGTTCTCTCGGGCATATCAAACACCCAATGACGTAGAATAGTACGTGCACGGAAAAAGGCCACGTTGAACTATGTCATAGTAGTAGGAAAAGTGGAAACTCCCATTTGATTAGCCGTAACTTGAAGTTGATTTCCCATAAGGAATACATGGGATTTTGTAAACACTTATTAATCATATATTTCAAACATCGTGTCTAGCTTAGGCTACTAATCAACTTGAGAAACAGTTTCCACTTGCAACGTGGAGGGAAATTCATACTCTCTCGCATACTAAACCCTTTTCTAAAAAGCAGTGCCCAATCCGACGATATTGAAATAAATGCACAACTAGTGCGTAATTGTCCCTCATCGCCTTAAATTCAGCCGGAAAAGAGGTTCCTGGACCCATAGGCGCCGACTCCATGTGGCTTGGGTTGGCTCGAGCCCCCCCAATGTTAATGATGTGGGAGCAGAGCCCCCCAAATAATTTTGCTTAAGAGGATCTAATGTATTATTTTGCGTCTCTTGTAAAGTTTACTCTGAATTGTGCCACATGAACTTAACTTTAAATACACATTTGAAATGTTCTAGACCATCAAATTTGGGGGCTGAGACCACTATACCATCAACTTTGGAGGGGCTATGAACGGAGACAGAAAAACACATGGTTTATTACTATATATTACTAAGTATATAATTATGAGTATTGTTAACATTTTTACTGAAAAGAGTTCCAAAATAACGAGGTGATATGACAATTATACCAGTATGTTGTTTAGTGAATTCTGAACAATTTGAGGTCGTAAACACGGCTTTCAGGCAATATTGATATGTAGGATATTTAGTTATCCTCGAAATCTCTTCCTCTAGTCCAAAGAATAAGGGGAAAATAATTCTAAAGTCTTTGAGTTTATTCAACACTGGCTTGCAGTATAGTACGCAAGGAAAGCTTATGAAACGTCTGTATTGCGAAAGCGAGAACGGCTATGATCAAAGGCATTATTGCTAAATCACGGCGAGCTATGTGTTTATTTATTATTGCAAAATTAAATTTAAAAAGTAAAATATTGTAGCAAGAACAAAAAAGTAAAACTATATTTGCCTGCGATTTGTTTTAGCATTTATGTAAATAATTAAATAAAACTGTTAAATATTGTAAATATTCGCTATTTTTATGGGTACGTCAACACTCAGGTTCTTTGCACCCGTCACATGTCCTTCCTTTACAAGTCTGTTGCGGACATTAAAACACACACATGCCCTTTCCGGGACTCGAACCCGAGACCTCTGGATCAAAGCGAGTTGAACCCACCACCCAAGACGCTCGGCTACCGAGGCCGGCATAAAACTGTTATGTTGGCCTCTTAATGTAAATACATAGCCTACTTTTACATAAAATTGTTAACTGTTATCTAAAAAACAAATGAGCAGACACACGTTTTTCATGTTACATATCATTTGCATGAGGAATGTAATAACTGCTTAAAAACTGCTATACGAAGACGTAATTTTTATTTTTAAAAAAGGGAGGGAGGGAGTCATTCAGTCATTTATTTCAGTGATCAGAGCCCCCTAATAATTTTGACAAGTCGGCGCCCCTGCCTGGACCTAATTGAAATATTTTACATATAAAAAAATCATTACGCTCCACAACCTATTTATGATTGCAGATTTTCTCTCCCGGACCGGAATTGAATTTATTTAAAATTCCTGGACCTTTAACAACCATGATTCCAGATAATGATCGCGGTGAGTACAGTGGGATGCACAAGTATTATTTGGCAAATTGTCCACGACTCGTTTCATTAATTGTACTTTTAAGAACTGGACAATAGCTTCTACGGCGCTATGTTTCAATTGTTGAACTTTCATTGTTAAAACAAAGTATTAACATTGTGATGGACAATTTGCGTGGCAATACTTATGCACATTTTACAAGCAACCCGCAGTGCCTAGCCCAACTCGCTGTCCTGTTCCGCTCCGCAGATAAGAATTTTAATGCGTAAAATGCAAAAAGATTGAACCGTTTCCAGGAGGGCGTGATGAGGAGTCTTTCCGTAACTGTGCAGTCGACGTGACTTGGTGGACGGCCAGAGGGAAACAATGGGCCTCCGGTGTCGCCATCTGCATGCTGGTCGCTTGTAAGGAACTACGCAGGCGCCAAGAATGTCATTCACACGGATGCTTGCATTGCCATCGAGGCAAGTGCATTCGTGTGCTTCATCAAGTGTAGAGAGAGCTCTCCTCTTCTCTCTCCTTTCTTTCTTATGTCTGTCAACCTGTAGTAGCACCATTTTGAATTCGAAAAAATCCTATGCCAGGATGATCTATGGGTTTTGTATAGTTTTGAACAACCTTTAAAAAGTTTTGAATCCGATTCAGTTTTTCGTAATAACGAATTCAAAAATGCTACTACAGGTTGACGCCTCAGTAGCACTTTCACCAAATTCAACGGAAACGATGCCATTTCGTAGTCTAGGTTATGTATCGTTTTGAACAACCTTCAGAAAGTTTTGAATCCGAAGGACAACTTCAAAAATTCAAATTCAAAAATGCTACTATAGCAGCACTTGTTTTGAATTCGAAAAATTCCTATGCCAGGATGATCTATGGGTTTTGTATAGTTTTGAAAAACCTTTAAAAAGTTTTGAATCCGACTAAGTTTTTTGTAATAACGAATTCAAAAATGCTACTACAGGTTGACGCCTCAGTAGCACTTTCACCAAATTCAACGGAAACGATGCCATTTCGTAGTCTAGGTTATGTATCGTTTTGAACAACCTTCAGAAAGTTTTGAATCCGAAGGACAACTTCAAAAATTCAAATTCAAAAATGCTACTATAGCAGCACTTGTTTTGAATTCGAAAAATTCCTATGCCAGGATGATCTATGGGTTTTGTATAGTTTTGAACAACCTTTAAAAAGTTTTGAATCCGATTCAGTTTCTCGTAATAACGAATTCAAAAATGCTACTACAGGTTGACGCCTCAGTAGCACTTTCACCAAATTCAACGGAAACGATGCCATTTCGTAGTCTAGGTTATGTATCGTTTTGAACAACCTTCAGAAAGTTTTGAATCCGAAGGACAACTTCAAAAATTCAAATTCAAAAATGCTACTATAGCAGCACTTGTTTTGAATTCGAAAAATTCCTATGCCAGGATGATCTATGGGTTTTGTATAGTTTTGAACCTTTAAAAAGTTTTGAATCCGATTCAGTTTTTCGTAATAACGAATTCAAAAATGCTACTACAGGTTGACGCCTCAGTAGCACTTTCACCAAATTCAACGGAAACGATGCCATTTCGTAGTCTAGGTTATGTATCGTTTTGAACAACCTTCAGAAAGTTTTGAATCCGAAGGACAACTTCAAAAATTCAAATTCAAAAATGCTACTATAGCAGCACTTGTTTTGAATTCGAAAAATTCCTATGCCAGGATGATCTATGGGTTTTGTATAGTTTTGAACAACCTTTAAAAAGTTTTGAATCCGATTCAGTTTTTCGTAATAACGAATTCAAAAATGCTACTACAGGTTGACGCCTCAGTAGCACTTTCACCAAATTCAACGGAAACGATGCCATTTCGTAGTCTAGGTTATGTATCGTTTTGAACAACCTTCAGAAAGTTTTGAATCCGAAGGACAACTTCAAAAATTCAAATTCAAAAATGCTACTATAGCAGCACTTGTTTTGAATTCGAAAAATTCCTATGCCAGGATGATCTATGGGTTTTGTATAGTTTTGAAAAACCTTTAAAAAGTTTTGAATCCGACTAAGTTTTTTGTAATAACGAATTCAAAAATGCTACTACAGGTTGACGCCTCAGTAGCACTTTCACCAAATTCAACGGAAACGATGCCATTTCGTAGTCTAGGTTATGTATCGTTTTGAACAACCTTCAGAAAGTTTTGAATCCGAAGGACAACTTCAAAAATTCAAATTCAAAAATGCTACTATAGCAGCACTTGTTTTGAATTCGAAAAATTCCTATGCCAGGATGATCTATGGGTTTTGTATAGTTTTGAACAACCTTTAAAAAGTTTTGAATCCGATTCAGTTTCTCGTAATAACGAATTCAAAAATGCTACTACAGGTTGACGCCTCAGTAGCACTTTCACCAAATTCAACGGAAACGATGCCATTTCGTAGTCTAGGTTATGTATCGTTTTGAACAACCTTCAGAAAGTTTTGAATCCGAAGGACAACTTCAAAAATTCAAATTCAAAAATGCTACTATAGCAGCACTTGTTTTGAATTCGAAAAATTCCTATGGCAGGATGATCTATGGGTTTTGTATAGTTTTGAACCTTTAAAAAGTTTTGAATCCGATTCAGTTTTTCGTAATAACGAATTCAAAAATGCTACTACAGGTTGACGCCTCAGTAGCACTTTCACCAAATTCAACGGAAACGATGCCATTTCGTAGTCTAGGTTATGTATCGTTTTGAACAACCTTCAGAAAGTTTTGAATCCGAAGGACAACTTCAAAAATTCAAATTCAAAAATGCTACTATAGCAGCACTTGTTTTGAATTCGAAAAATTCCTATGCCAGGATGATCTATGGGTTTTGTATAGTTTTGAACAACCTTTAAAAAGTTTTGAATCCGATTCAGTTTTTCGTAATAACGAATTCAAAAATGCTACTACAGGTTGACGCCTCAGTAGCACTTTCACCAAATTCAACGGAAACGATGCCATTTCGTAGTCTAGGTTATGTATCGTTTTGAACAACCTTCAGAAAGTTTTGAATCCGAAGGACAACTTCAAAAATTCAAATTCAAAAATGCTACTATAGCAGCACTTGTTTTGAATTCGAAAAATTCCTATGCCAGGATGATCTATGGGTTTTGTATAGTTTTGAAAAACCTTTAAAAAGTTTTGAATCCGACTAAGTTTTTTGTAATAACGAATTCAAAAATGCTACTACAGGTTGACGCCTCAGTAGCACTTTCACCAAATTCAACGGAAACGATGCCATTTCGTAGTCTAGGTTATGTATCGTTTTGAACAACCTTCAGAAAGTTTTGAATCCGAAGGACAACTTCAAAAATTCAAATTCAAAAATGCTACTATAGCAGCACTTGTTTTGAATTCGAAAAATTCCTATGCCAGGATGATCTATGGGTTTTGTATAGTTTTGAACAACCTTTAAAAAGTTTTGAATCCGATTCAGTTTCTCGTAATAACGAATTCAAAAATGCTACTACAGGTTGACGCCTCAGTAGCACTTTCACCAAATTCAACGGAAACGATGCCATTTCGTAGTCTAGGTTATGTATCGTTTTGAACAACCTTCAGAAAGTTTTGAATCCGAAGGACAACTTCAAAAATTCAAATTCAAAAATGCTACTATAGCAGCACTTGTTTTGAATTCGAAAAATTCCTATGCCAGGATGATCTATGGGTTTTGTATAGTTTTAAACAACCTTTAAAAAGTTTTGAATCCGATTCAGTTTTTCGTAATAACGAATTCAAAAATGCTACTACAGGTTGACGCCTCAGTAGCACTTTCACCAAATTCAACGGAAACGATGCCATTTCGTAGTCTAGGTTATGTATCGTTTTGAACAACCTTCAGAAAGTTTTGAATCCGAAGGACAACTTCAAAAATTCAAATTCAAAAATGCTACTATAGCAGCACTTGTTTTGAATTCGAAAAATTCCTATGCCAGGATAATCTATGGGTTTTGTATAGTTTTGAACAACCTTTAAAAAGTTTTGAATCCGATTCAGTTTTTTGTAATAACGAATTCAAAAATGCAACTACAGGTTGACGCCTCAGTAGCACTTTCACCAAATTCAACGGAAACGATGCCATTTCGTAGTCTAGGTTATGTATCGTTTTGAACAACCTTCAGAAAGTTTTGAATCCGAAGGACAACTTCAAAAATTCAAATTCAAAAATGCTACTATAGCAGCACTTGTTTTGAATTCGAAAAATTCCTATGCCAGGATGATCTATGGGTTTTGTATAGTTTTGAACAACCTTTAAAAAGTTTTGAATCCGATTCAGTTTTTCGTAATAACGAATTCAAAAATGCTACTACAGGTTGACGCCTCAGTAGCACTTTCACCAAATTCAACGGAAACGATGCCATTTCGTAGTCTAGGTTATGTATCGTTTTGAACAAGCTTCAGAAAGTTTTGAATCCGAAGGACAACTTCAAAAATTCAAATTCAAAAATGCTACTATAGCAGCACTTGTTTTGAATTCGAAAAATTCCTATGCCAGGATGATCTATGGGTTTTGTATAGTTTTGAACAACCTTTAAAAAGTTTTTAATCCGATTCAGTTTCTCGTAATAACGAATTCAAAAATGCTACTACAGGTTGACGCCTCAGTAGCACTTTCACCAAATTCAACGGAAACTATGCCATTTCGTAGTCTAGGTTATGTATCGTTTTGAACAACCTTCAGAAAATTTTGAATCCGAAGGACAACTTGAAAAATTCAAATTCAAAATGCTACTATAGCAGCACTTGTTTTGAATTCGAAAAATTCGTATGCCAGGATGATCTATGGGTTTTGTATAGTTTTGAACAACCTTTAAAAAGTTTTGAATCCGATTCAGTTTTTCGTAATAACGAATTCAAAAATGCTACTACAGGTTGACGCCTCAGTAGCACTTTCACCAAATTCAACGGAAACGATGCCATTTCGTAGTCCAGGTTATGTATCGTTTTGAACAATCTTCAGAAAATATTGAATTCGAAGGACAACTTCAAAAATTCAAATTCAAAAATGCTACTATAGCAGCACTTGTTTTGAATTCGAAAAATTCCTATGCCAGAATGATCTATGGGTTTTGTATAGTTTTGAACAACCTTTAAAAGGTTTTGAATCCGATTCAGTTTTTCGTAATAACGAATTCAAAAATGCTACTACAGGTTGACGTCTCAGTAGCACTTTCACCAAATTCAACGGAAACGATGCCATTTCGTAGTCTACGTTATGTATCGTTTTGAACAACCTTCAGAAAGTTTTGAATCCGAAGGACAACTTCAAAAATTCAAATTCAAAAATGCTACTATAGCAGCACTTGTTTTGAATTCGAAAAATTCCTATGCCAGGATAATCTTTGGGTTTTGTATAGTTTTGAACAACCTTTAAAAAGTTTTGAATCCGATTCAGTTTTTCGTAATAACGAATTCAAAAATGCTACTACAGGTTGACGCCTCAGTAGCACTTTCACCAAATTCAACGGAAACTATGCCATTTCGTAGTCTCGGTTATGTATCGTTTTGAACAACCTTCAGAAAATTTTGAATCCGAAGGACAACTTCAAAAATTCAAATTCAAAATGCTACTATAGCAGCACTTGTTTTGAATTCGAAAAATTCCTATGCCAGGATGATCTATGGGTTTTGTATAGTTTTGAACAACCTTTAAAAAGTTTTGAATCCGATTCAGTTTTTCGTAATAACGAATTCAAAAATGCTACTACAGGTTGACGCCTCAGTAGCACTTTCACCAAATTCAACGGAAACGATGCCATTTCGTAGTCTAGGTTATGTATCGTTTTGAACAACCTTCAGAAAGTTTTGAATCCGAAGGACAACTTCAAAAATTCAAATTCAAAAATGCTACTATAGCAGCACTTGTTTTGAATTCGAAAAATTCCTATGCCAGGATGATCTATGGGTTCTGTATAGTTTTGAACAACCTTTAAAAAGTTTTGAATCCGATTCAGTTTTTCGTAATAACGAATTCAAAAATGCTACTACAGGTTGACGCCTCAGTAGCACTTTCACCAAATTCAACGGAAACTATGCCATTTCGTAGTCTATTTTATGTATCGTTTTGAACAACCTTCAGAAAGTTTTGAATCCGAAGGACAACTTCAAAAATTCAAATTCAAAAATGCTACTATAGCAGCACTTGTTTTGAATTCGAAAAATTCCTATGCCAGAATGATCTATGGGTTTTGTATAGTTTTGAACAACCTTTAAAAATTTTTGAATTCGATTCAGTTTTACGTAATAACGAATTCAAAAATGCTACTACAGGTTGACGTCTCAGTAGCACTTTCACCAAATTCAACGGAAACGATGCCATTTCGTAGTCTAGGTTATGTATCGTTTTGAACAACCTTCAGAAAGTTTTGAATCCGAAGAACATGTTCAAAAATTCAAATTCAAAAATGCTACTATAGCAGCACTTGTTTTGAATTCGAAAAATTCGTATGCCAGGATGATCTATGGGTTTTGTATAGTTTTGAACAACCTTTAAAAAGTTTTGAATCCGATTCAGTTTTTCGTAATAACGAATTCAAAAATGCTACTACAGGTTGACGCCTCAGTAGCACTTTCACCAAATTCAACGGAAACGATGCCATTTCGTAGTCTAGGTTATGTATCGTTTTGGACTACCTTCAGAAAGTTTTGAATCCGAAGGACAACTTCAAAAATTCAAATTCAAAAATGCTACTATAGCAGCACTTGTTTTGAATTCCAAAAATTCCTATGCCAGGATGATCTATGGGTTTTGTATAGTTTTAAACAACCTTTAAAAAGTTTTGAATCCGATTCAGTTTTACGTAATAACGAATTCAAAAATGCTACTACAGGTTGACGCCTCAGTAGCACTTTCACCAAATTCAACGGAAACGATGCCATTTCGTAGTCTAGGTTATGTATCGTTTCGAACAACCTTCAGAAAGTTTTGAATCCGAAGGACAACTTCAAAAATTCAAATTCAAAAATGCTACTATAGCAGCACTTGTTTTGAATTCGAAAAATTCCTATGCCAGGATGATCTATGGGTTTTGTATAGTTTTGAACAATCTTTAAAAAGTTTTGAATCCGATTCAGTTTTTCGTAATAACGAATTCAAAAATTCTACTACAGGTTGACGCCTCAGTAGCACTTTCACCAAATTCAACGGAAACGATGCCATTTCGTAGTCTAGGTTATGTATCGTTTTGAACAACCTTCAGAAAGTTTTGAATCCGAAGGACAACTTCAAAAATTCAAATTCAAAAATGCTACTATAGCAGCACTTGTTTTGAATTCGAAAAATTCCTATGCCAGGATGATCTATGGGTTTTGTATAGTTTTGAACAACCTTTAAAAACTTTTGAATCCGATTCAGTTTTTCGTAATAACGAATTCAAAAATGCTACTACAGGTTGACGCCTCAGTAGCACTTTCACCAAATTCAACGGAAACGATGCCATTTCGTAGTCTAGGTTATGTATCGTTTTGAACAACCTTCAGAAAGTTTTGAATCCGAAGGACAACTTCAAAAATTCAAATTCAAAAATGCTACTATAGCAGCACTTGTTTTGAATTCGAAAAATTCCTATGCCAGGATGATCTATGGGTTTTGTATAGTTTTGAACAACCTTTAAAAATTTTTGAATCCGATTCAGTTTTACGTAATAACGAATTCAAAAATGCTACTACAGGTTGACGCCTCAGTAGCACTTTCACCAAATTCAACGGAAACGATGCCATTTCGTAGTCTAGGTTATGTATCGTTTTGAACAACCTTCAGAAAGTTTTGAATCCGAAGGACAACTTCAAAAATTCAAATCCAAAAATGCTACTATAGCAGCACTTGTTTTGAATTCGAAAAATTCCTATGCCAGGATGATCTATGGGTTTTGTATAGTTTTGAACAACCTTTAAAAAGTTTTGAATCCGATTCAGTTTTTCGTAATAACGAATTCAAAAATGCTACTACAGGTTGACGCCTCAGTAGCACTTTCACCAAATTCAACGGAAACGATGCCATTTCGTAGTCTAGGTTATGTATCCTTTTGAACAACCTTCAGAAAGTTTTGAATCCGAAGGACAACTTCAAAAATTGAAATTCAAAAATGCTTGAGCAACCTTTGAATGGTTTTGAATCCCAATCAGTGTTTCAAAATGACGAATTCAAAAACGTTTCTTCAAATTTGCAACTCAGTTTCAACAAATTCTAACGTTGAATTTTCCATTTCTTAATACACTCAGGACTGTGCATATTACACTAGAAATTGTTTCATCTTAACACGTAATATTGCAGGAGCGTAATACTGATAAAATAATGTGGACAGATATAATGTTTATGAGTTTTACAAGCACGTATTCTCTGGCCCTCTTACTCTCATTCTCTCTCCTATTTTTTTGTTTTTCTTTCGCCTTTTCTCTTTGCTGCTGCATCACTTCTTATTTACCCTTTTCCACCATTGTCCTCTGCTTGTAATCCAACCACATCGCGCTAAGACTCCAGGTTTCCCAGGTTCGAATCCTGGCCTGGGCATGAATGTTTGGAGTGTCCATTCATCAATTTCATCACTTATCCCCATCTTCGCAAGTTAGCCAAAAGTGGCACAAATAGCGAAGCAAAATAAAGCAAATCAATAAAGCAATCAATTGTATTAAAGCCCTCTCTCCCGCTTTCACCGTTTTTCTAATATTCTTGTTATCTGTCTCATTTTTAGTATCTCTATCCATTCCAATCTAGAAAGAAGTAGGGAAGGGACTCGATGTTGTCACCTGTTGTAAAGCAGCTTGTCTACCATTCCTATCTCTCCTGTTTCAATCTTCACATAATCTCCCTATTTCTCTCCCTCTTGAGTTTCCCTAGCTCCTGTCTCGGTGGCGGAATGCACAGCTCGTTTCTCGGTTTTGAATCCCGGCCTGGGAATAGGTGTCCCTTCAATCAATTTCATCTTAGCATCACTCATCTTCATCTTCGCGATTAGCCATAAGTGGCAGAAAACCGAAACAAAATAAAATAAATCAAATGAAATTTTCCTAATCTTCATTGTATCCCTGTCCATGTATTTCAGTTGCTCGCTGTAGACTTTTTCTCTTTAAGTTATATTAGTATATTAGGTGAACCAAGCAAATTACATTAATTGATATGAATGATTTGTATCATTTAGATTATTATACTGGCTTTGAGTTCAGATGTCAAAGGTTTGTTAGTCCGCAAAATGCAGTCTAGGGTGTACTAAGTTAGCATTTAGGGAACAGATTAGAGTATATTGTTTAATTCATGCGACAATTTTGAAAAATATGGAAAATTTTCTTTACAAGTGCAAGTGACACCCAAGTTATACTATAGCCGTCCGTAGGAGAGGAGCAAGGTTTCTCACTTCATGATGTGACCTTTGACTTCGAATACCTAGCAAAGCGGATCTTCAATTTTGGTGGGAATAAGGTATGTTATACAGTTAAGTGTAATGTCTGTTTGATGTACGTTTCATTTAGGGGTTGATTTGAGAACAGGTATAAAACAAATCTGACAGTAGTATATGCTACATTGAGTGAAACACCTTAGAACGTAGTCTAGTAATGTCGTCTGGGCAACTAATTGCAACAGAAATGAAACTAACTGCCTCCATAGTAAAAAAAAATGTGACGAATCCGATTTTGAAGAGTTTACAACTCTCTAATCTGTAACTTCGACGACATCTTGAAAAAGGGCGCCAAGATTTAGCGTTGAAAATTTAAAAAAAGAATATCTCGAAAACGGTGAGTTGTGCACTAAAACTGAAGATAACCAAAATTAAAGAGCAGACCATTTGATAACTTATGGTTTTTGTTTGATAAAGTTATCTTATATCTTAATTGAATTAGAAAGCTCCAATTATTTACTTTAATTTGTTAATTAGAGTAAAAGTTGATTTCTTTATTTGATTTATTTTACTTCATTTTGTGCCAGTTTTTGACTAATTGCGAAGATGAAAGATGTTATGATGAAACTGATGAATGGACATTCATAAACATCCATGCCCAGTCCAGGATTCGAATCCGGGACCCCTGGACCTCTGACGTCGTAGTGCAATTTGCTAACTACTCCCCCAAGGGGCCCGACTACAGTAAAAGTTGGTTTGTGACATAAATAACAGCAAATATGTAACAAACTATGTAATATATGTCCTGAAGACACTGAACAAAATAAATATATATATAATATTCTGGATATATTTGTGTTGAATGCAGATACATAACATTCAGATGAGCGTCAACGTGTGTTTTATAGCGACATGTTAATACCTCGTTTATGTGAAAATGTGAAGTTTAATGTAAGCGAAAGAATGTTATATATTATCGCATTTACAAATAAAATATAAATCACACTGCCAACACACTCAAAGACTTTGTGAATCCAATCGAAATTGTAACAATATCTACAGCTGAATGTGAAAGCGGGGTCAATGCTATGAATCTAGCTTTATCAGATGAGAGAAATCAATAGAAACGTTTCTTTTTATCGAGTCCAAGGATCCCAGTGCCCTTCACACAGCAACTGGTTAACTATCAGACCTGCAGGAACAGTCCCATTCATTTGTCTAATCAGCAGATTTATATGATTTTTCCTATAGTTTGATTTTAGAATTTAACTTTGAATGTTTATAGTTTGATTTTAGAATTTAACTTTAAATGATGTTAATTTGTGTTCCATGTGATAACAAAACTAGATTTTAAGCAATTAACATGGAATTAATAGCACACCTAATTTATAGATAAAAGAGATAGTGCATGCGAGGTTTCAATTAATAGAAACCTGTGTGTCTTGGAAACTACTGGCACACACCTACAAGCTTACTCAGATAGTAAACTCACAACCTATTCGAAATATTACCGAGATGAGACGAGCCGAAACTTGTCACAATCTCGTTTCGTCTTGTGTATGGTGAGGCCCTTCTCCTTGTTTGTGTTTGTTCTCGTCTGAGTCTATACTCATTAGTTTGTTAAAACAATCTAATCGGGACTGAACCAGGCGATTAAATTGAAATAGAAATACCTATCTGCAAATAATTTATCTGATAAAAGTATGTGACCTTTTTAATTCATTTATATATGCATACAATGAGGAAAATATCAATTCTTCTTAGTGATGGAATACAAAAAGTTACAATATATATAATTTCATAGGTAGTAAAAATTCCTACAATATCTTTTGTGTGAATTGTGTAAGTACGGTATTTACTTTCGGAAAATTATTTTTAAAAAAATCTGAGGGAAAGAAGGCCTGCAGCATAGTCTTCTGAAACAAATTTGCATCTTATCAAGCAATAGACGCAGTGCGGTATCTACAAGTCTTGGGCCCCCCCGCAAAATATTACCAAAGGTTACCCCCCTACCTCCACTCACCTACACACACCCACCCAACTCAATTTTTTTAAAAATGGCAAGGGGGTTATTTTCTCACACCTGGAAAATGATGCATTTGTTACAATCATGCAGTCATATTTTTTTCCTGATTAAAGATAGGTTGAAGAAACCTTCACCTCTGCATTTCTCGTAAAATTCTAGCCTGATTTGATTCTAGTCTGACTGCCACGCGGGAGACCCAGGGTGGGTGATCTAAGGTCGTAATTTTTCCGGCTTTGTCCCCGTATAAAGCGACTCTAGGGCCCACCCAACCTCAAATCAAATGGAATCTGGCCGGGGAGTAAAGGCAACCGCAGCGTGGTGCTGATCACATCATCTCCAAGATGGCTGACATCGAAAATCTGTGAGGCCACATTCCCTAAATGTGCCTTCATAGCACGGTGCTATATGCACAGGGAATATAATTTTTCTTTTACCTGTATATATTGTATTCGTTTCTGTACCTCTGAGTAACTAAGTTTGTATTTTTTCCATAGCCTATGCATATATTAACCCTCCACTATGACAATGGCTGAGGTCCCCCTAAAGGCTTGCTTGTCTCCGCCCCCCCTTGCACTGCGGGGTTTTGCGGCTTGTAGATGCGGTACTGAATCGACGTAATATCCTGTAACTACACTTCTTCATATTACACCATTACACACCCATTTTAAACAATTTTCATCTCTTTAAAAAATGTTTACAAGAGCGCAGATAAAGTGAACTAACTACCACAATATTGTAGAATATGTTCACAGTGCTTTGAATTATTTTAAAGAAGAAGGTAATGTTTGTAAACAATATACACTTTAAATGTAAATTAGAAGTGTTCCATAGGACAACAGTCTCCCCTACCGAACTTTTTATTCTGCTATTGCGGGCGAGAATCTGAAATTTCTAAAATAATGTTTTAAAAATCCCACAGAGGATGTTCTTTGAATTCAACAATACGTTTTAAAGAAAACTTAACAGAAACATTCCTAACATTCCTAAGACTTGGGTTCAATCTCAATAACGACACCTTCGATACCATTCTTTAAAGGCGATAAGTGTATCGAGGCAATTTGAAAAACAAGAAACGAAAGTACTTTCTAATCAGCTGAATAATGACCACTGCTTTCTGTTCGATACATTTACTTAATTCAATTCAGCCTATAGAATTTTTCCACGTTCCTTTAGTACAGTCAGATATACTTTTTAGGCGTACATTTGACATGCAAAGTGGACCAATTGTAGTAAATATTAACAGAACGATATTTTTGTATTTCCATAGAGTGCAGGAAGATATACGGTAAAATACGAAACGAGCGAGCGCACATACCAATACAAAGAAATCCCTAAAATAGAAGTTTCAGACCTGGAAACAAAAATACAGTGTGATTGCCATTTATGTAAAGGCGTTGAAAGGTTTCAACTCTGCCGCGTTAAACTTCTCTTTTATTTTTTGATACTAGGTGTGAGTTGTAGAACAATACAACTTATTGACGCATATAGTATATCCAATGATGACAAATCTAAACCACTACCGCAATAGTCCACCACTCCGTCTCAAATTACGACCCAATTGTTAACAGCTATGTATTGTTAGATCGATAGTTACTTATAGTTTTGAGACAGACAATACAATCATACAGAATCGAAAACATTGAAGTAAACATTTTCCCAAAAACAGTTTCCAAACGGAAGAAGGTAAGTCGTTATTCTGTTAATGTGTTACGTGCTACCGTGACTGCAAGATGTTGTTAATTGTTCTCCAGAAACACGTGCATTAGCACTACACCGGACTGGGGCTGCCAAGAGGTCGGTGGCAATTTTTCTCAACAGGGCGCTGATTGCCAGGAGTTGACAAAAACGTGGGGACAAAAATGTGTTTTCGGAAAAGCATTGAGAGGGCGTACCAGGATTTTGGCGGGTGTCCCGGTGGGCCAGTCTGGGCCTGCATTAGCACCAGTATGAAAATGGAAACATGTCCGTTCCTTGTAGACTAAAAGGTGGAGCTAGGAAAAGGGTTGTTTTGTAATTCTTCTTGAAAGCAGGATTTCTTCAAATTAGAACTCGGAAGCACTTCAAGATGGACAGACGTAGCTACTCCTATGTGGATGGATCGAGAGAACTTTGAGAAGTGAAGGACAGTACTGAACACAGGAAAATCAGAAGTTAAATCAATTTTATATTTAATTTACAGGGTGTCGCAAAACAACTTCAACAACGCTTGGGTGCTGGTAGATATCATAAAAAAAGTAACCTTTCCTAATATACTTTTCCTCGAAAGCGCTTAAAATCTATCCTGTATGTATGCAACCCAATACAGGAAACGACCGCCCTGACATAACTTCCAGGGGAACGCGGCAGGGTTGCCACTAGTGTCACTTGTCAGTCTTCCCTGAGCTAAATTCAAAAGAATAATGTTATTTGTGATGTTGTAAGTAGTATTTACAGTACTTACAAACTTACCAATGCAAAGGATTTGAAATAAATGAGGACTGAAATTCAAGAGTGTTGAGTTGGGTTGAGTTGGTGTTTTAAGTCCACTTTATGCACAGTAAGGCTAATCGGGACTGGACCTACAGTTTAAAGTGGGATCCGAACCACTTGAGCCTCCACCGGGTATCGAACCCGGAACCCCTCGATTACAAGGCAATGACGCTACCACTGTCAAGAGTGTTGATTCTAATAAGTACTGTAAATATGTAATTCTTACAACATCGCAAATATCATTACTTTTTGTATTTAACTCAAGTAAGACTGCCAAGTGACGCTAGTGGCAACCCTGCCGCGCTCCCCTGGAAGTTAAGTCAGAGCGGTCGTTTCCTGTGGTGGGTTGCATACATACAAAATAGATTCTAAACGCTAAAATTACATTTCAAAATGTTTTGCTGCTCGTTTGCTTCCATCCATGAAGTGTGAAACCTTGCTCCTCTCCTACGGACGGCTATAGTATAACTTGGGTGTCACTTGCACTTGTAAAGAAAATTTTCCATATTTTTCAAAATTGTCGCATGAATTAAACAATATACTCTAATCTGTTCCCTAAATGCTAACTTAGTACACCCTAGACTGCATTTTGCGGACTAACAAACCTTTGACATCTGGACTCAAAGCCAGTATAATAATCTAAATGATACAAATCATTCATATCAATTAATGTAATTTGCTTGGTTCACCTAATATACTAGTATAACTTAAAGAGAAAAAGTCTACAGCGAGCAACTGAAATACATGGACAGGGATACAATGAAGGTTAGGAAAATTTCATTTGATTTATTTTATTTTGTTTCGGTTTTCTGCCACTTATGGCTAATCGCGAAGATGAAGATGAGTGATGCTAAGATGAAATTGATTGAAGGGACACCTATTCCCAGGCCGGGATTCAAAACCGAGAAACGAGCTGTGCATTCCGCCACCGAGACCGGAGCTAGGGAAACTCAAGAGGGAGAGAAATAGGGAGATTATGTGAAGATTGAAACAGGAGAGATAGGAATGGTAGACAAGCTGCTTTACAACAGGTGACAACATCGAGTCCCTTCCCTACTTCTTTCTAGATTGGAATGGATAGAGATACTAAAAATGAGACAGATAACAAGAACATTAGAAAAACGGTGAAAGCGGAAGAGAGGGCTGTAATACAATTGATTGCTTTATTGATTTGCTTTATTTTGCTTCGCTATTTGTGCCACTTTTGGCTAACTTGCAAAGATGGGGATGAGTGATGAAATTGATGAATGGACACTTCCAAACATCCATGCCCAGGCCAGGATTCGAACCTGGGACACCTGGAGTCTTAGCGCGATGTGGTTGGATTACAAGCAGAGGACAATGGTGGAAAAGGGTAAATAAGAAGTGATGCAGCAGCAAAGAGAAAAGGCGAAAGAAAAACAAAAAAAAATAGGAGAGAGAATGAGAGTAAGAGGGCCAGAGAATACGTGCTTGTAAAACTCATAAACATTATATCTGGTCCACATTATTTTATCAGTATTTCGCTCCTGCAATCCGGACAAAATTATAAGGCGTGGCCCCTTTTCTAAGGTACTATCAACTTCAATATTACGTGTTAAGATGAAACAATTTCTAGTGTAATATGCACAGTCCTGAGTGTATTAAGAAATGGAAAATTCAACGGTAGAATTTGTTGAAACTTATCCTGAGTTGCAAATTTGAAGAAACGTTTTTGAATTCGTCATTTTGAAACACCGATTGGGATTCAAAACCTTTCAAAGGTTGCTCGAAACAATACAAAATCCACAGATCATATTCGTTTAGGAATTTATCGAATTTAAAACAAGTGCTGCTATAGTAGCATTTTTGAATTTTGCTACGTCTGGTTCGTGGGTAAGTTAAGGTAAGGCAAGGCTCCACGTTATGGGCGCCACCAAATGCTACGCCCTTTGGGGGTACGTGCTTGAATGTTCTTTACCACGGCTACAGATATCTTTATCTCAGGGGGATAGGTTCTTTATTCGAGAATTCCAAATAAGAAAGCGCTTTATAGCCAAGAGGATATAGTTAAATGCGGATCTATATTCTGAAAACTATACACAATACAGAGAAAATATATAGCGAAACTTGTATATACATATATATGTGTAATCGAAAGGAAATCCTCTTCTTCTTTTCTTCTCACAATTTTGGGGTAAAGGCTTCTTCTTCTATTCTTCCTTCTAATTTGGGAAAAGGCTTCTTCTTTTCTTCCTTCTATTTTTGGTAAAAGGCTTCTTCTTCTTTTATCAATCTCCTCTATGGTAATAGGAAGGTTTCTTCTTCTTTCATCAATTTCTTCTATGATAAAATATGGAAAGGCTCGTTCTTCTTTCATCAATTTCTTCTATAGGAAATAAAAGCTTCTTCTTCTTTCGTCAATTTCTTCTATGACAAAATATATGAATTGCTTCTTCATTCTTCAATTTCCACTTCTTTTCTTTGGTAAAAGGATAATCTTATTTTTCTTTCTTCTACCTTTTATGACAATCTCTTTCTTCTATTTACAAAAAATAGTCATCCCCTTTTATTCATCGCTGTTTCTTATTTCCTCTATTCATATCAATTCTTATTTCTTCTTTCAGCAGCAATTCTTATTATCTTCTATATTCCGATGAGATATTCTTATATTCTCGATAAATTCTACTATTTGTATCTTTCCACAGCAAGTTCTTATTTCTTCTATTCTTCTTTGCCACTTGAAAAAGCCTTATTTCTCTCATTTATCGCAAATATTTATCTTTACCATCTCTTCTCAGTAATATAGACAAATCATTATGCTGCATTCCTTGTAGAGAATTGAACCAAAGCTATAGAGGATTTTTAGGGGCGTCTAATCTGACAATAGCGCCTCCTCCTAAAACAACAACCAAGGAAAATAACCAGGATCGCTAATAACAAGCGCTGCCGATGGCCCAGTGCGACTAATAAAGAGCGCAACCGTAAAGTGCTTCGGGGCGTCTAATTTGACAACACCGCCACCGGGGACAAGCAACCAAAACATGGCGACGTTCTCCTCGCCAGAGATTCAAAAATAGATAAATTTCTGAATTAATTTGCTCACTTAATAACTTTCCTAATTGTTTCATATATGAGCATGTTCTTAATTATCTTAATTTGCTATATATAACATTTTATTCACTCATTCTATAATTTTTATAATCTAACTACTAACTAACTCCCTAGCCTTCTTAAACCCGAAGGTTCATGGCTGCAGCCACACAGGCCTTACATCTTTCCCTATCTTGAGCAAGTTCTATATACTCTTTTCCATCCCTACCGATTTCCCTTAGGTCCATCTCAACGTTGTCCCTCCATCTTCTTCTTGGCCTTCCTACAGGTCTCTTACCATCAGGTTTCCCAACAGGAATCCTGTAAACTCCTCTTTCCTCTCCCATTCGTGCCACATGGCCGGCCCACCTAAGTCTTCTAGATTTAATTATTCTAATAATATCTGGACATGAATACAAATTATGTAGTTCTAAATTATGTACCCTTCTCCACTCACCTGTCTCCTCATCCCTTTTAGGTCCAAAGATTTTCCTAAGGATCTTATTTTCAAATACTCTCAATTTATGTTCTTCTTTCAATGTAAGGGACCAAGTTTCACACCCATATAATACTACAGGCAAAATTACTGTTTTGTATATTTTAACTTTTAGTTTCTTAGATATTAAACGAGAAGACAAAAGTTTATGAAGAGAGAAGTAACATGCATTTCCTGAATTAAGCCTACTTTTTATTTCCTCTTTAATATAATTTTCATTTGTTAATATTACTCCTAAGTATTTGAATTTGGAAACTGGTTCAAACAAGTTGTTATCAATAATTAGATTTTGATTATTACGTAACACTTGGTTTCGGCCTGTAAGCATATATTTAGTTTTCTCTTTGTTAACTTCCAAACCTATCTCTTTAGCATTTTGAAAAATATTTTAGCATTATTCTTAATTGTATTCACATCATCCCCCAGTAAGTCTACATCATCTGCATATGTTAACAACTGAGTCACACCATTTAATTTTAGTCCTTTAGTTTCTTTTACCTTCCTAACAGCATATTCTAAGGCAAAATTAAAGAGCAAAGGAGATAATGCATCTCCTTGTTTTAACCCATCATGAATTGTAAATTTGTCACATATATTAATACCCACACGCATTTTACTTTCTGTTTCACTGGTGCATATTTTTATCATACTAACAAGCTTCTTAGGTATTCCAAACTCTACTAATATATTATATAATTTATCTCTTTTGACCGAATCATATGCTTTTTTGAAATCAATGAATATCTGATGGACATTTTGATTATATTCCCACTTTTTTTCCAAGTGTCTGTCTGATGTGAAAAATTTGATCTGTAGTTGATCTGTTACGTTTAAATCCACATTGATAATCACCTATAATTTCATTAGCATATGGGGTTAGTCTTGTTAAAAGAATATTAGATAATATTTTATATGTTGTTGAGAGTAGAGAAATTCCACGGTAATTATTGCAGTTCATTTTATCACCTTTTTTAAACAAAGGAATAATTATGGATTCTTTCCACTGTTGAGGGATTTCTTCTTTATTCCATATTAAACAAATTAATTTATGAATTTGACATATTAATGAATTTCCACCATGTTTAATTAACTCAGCTGGTATTAAATCAATGCCAGGTGCTTTGTTATTCTTTAGCCTTTTAATAGCATCTTTAACTTCAGTCAAGTTAGGTTCTGGAACTAAAGGTTCTGCTGTGTGTACTTCATTTACTTCTGATTTATCTCCTACATGGACATTTAAAAGGTCATTAAAGTAGTTCTTCCATCTATTTAGAATATCGCTTGGGTCAGCTAGAAAATCACCGTCTTTATCTTTTATCAAGTTTACTTTAGGTTGCCACCCCTTTCTAAACTCATTTACACCTTTATATAAATCTCTGATATTTTTGTTTTTGCTGTTTGTTTCAATTTCGTTAATTTTGCTTTTCAAGTAATCTCTTTTTTTACTTCTAAACGTGCGGTTAACTTCTCGCTTTATTCTATTATAATTGTTTAGATTTGTATCATCAGAGTTATTTAACCACCTAAGTCTAGCCTGATTTGTTATTTCTATTAGATTATGACATTCATTATCAAACCATGGCTTACTTTTTCTCGGTTTATTTTATCCTATACTTTCCTTAGATGCTGATTCTATTGCATTACGTATGTGCTCCCAATTCTTATTTACGTCTGTTTCATTTATATTTTCATCATCATTTAAATCCTGCAAAACATCAAATCTATTTGACAGTTTAATTTGGTAATCTTTCTTAATTCTTTCATCAGTAAACTTTCCTGTATAAAATTTTTGAACTTTTAGATTTTGTTGCTTATGATTTATCACTGAGAGTCTTTCTCTTAATTTAGCAATTACTAAATAATGGTCACTGGCACAGTCAGCACCTCTTTGTGTACGAATGTCAATTATAGTAGTATGCCTTCTCTTATCAATGAGAATATGATCTATCTGATTATGAGTTTTACCATCTGGAGAAGACCAGGTATATTTATGGATATCTTTATGTTTAAAGTGGTACTTTTCACAATTAAATTCTTTGAGGTTGCAAAAGTAATCAATCTTATACCATTATCATTACTTAATTCATGAAGACTTTCTTTACCAATCGTGGGTTTAAATGTCTCTTCTTAGCCAATCTGTGCATTACAGTCACCTAACAGAATTTTCATATCATACTGAGAAAATTTATCAAAGACCTGTTCTAACTCTGTATAAAAATCATCTTTAGTATTATCATCTTTATCTTCCGTTGGTGCATGTATGTTTATTAAAATAATTTTACACCACCTACCCTGTAAAACTGCATATGATATCCTATCATTAATAAATTCTACTGTTTTAAGAGCCGAGATAATTCTATTAGTTATGAAAAAGCCTGTTCCAAAATTATGATTTTCAGTACCACCATAGAAAAAAGTATAATTTTTAGTTTTACAATTCCCTTCTCCTGGCCACCTAACTTCCTGGACAGCTACTACATCTAATTTATACTTAACTATCTCATTAACTGTACACTGAAATGCCCCAAGCCGGTAAAGGCTCAGAACATTCCAGGTGCCTAATTTAATATCCTTATTCCTAATGTAGATCTTATCCTTAGTCCAGGGACCTCCCAAAGTAGTCCCACCCGGAGATTCGAACTAAGGACTATTTTACCTCCGGAATATTTTACCTTGGGAACATCCATGGCCTTATATTGCAGTTTCTTGACATTTTTTTTCAGTGCAGAGTTATCAGCTCTAGGCCTAACCCCCAATATGAATGGAGGAACTACTACAAAAGACAAACACAAACACATTAGACAACACAACTACTACACAAGACACACACAAACACATCACAACTATAACACAATATAAACACAAACACACGACAACTACTATACAAGACAAACACAAACAAATTAGACAGCACAAATTTATTAATCAGGAAAAAAACATTGACATAAGGACTGAAGTGAAATCGCAAACATTGGTTGTTGACACAATAATACGTAATTTGATACTTACAGAAACATCGAAGGCTACTTATAGAGAAGATCAATCCGACAACTTTTCTTTGAAAATAGTTATATGATGCTGGGGTCCCTTGTTCGAATCCTGACTTGGGCATGGACGTTTGTGATGTCTATTCATCAATTTCATTATATCATCACTCACCCCATCATCGCAAATTAGCCAAAAGTGGCGCAAGCAAAGCAAAATCAATCAAATCAAATCAAAAAAGTTCAATGATGCTGTCATAAAGGGAACTTTTTCATTTGAATTTGAATTTTTGGGTGCGTCATGGTCATGGTCCATATTATCCACATCTGAATTCAACAAGTTTTTTTTCACCCGAAAATAGAGTGAAATATAATAATATATTATATTCCTTTATATATATTTCATTTACTATAATATATATAATCGCTCTTCTCCGCTAGTAGTTTGTACAATGAGCTCTGCTCTTCTTTATATGGCGTGCTGCCATCTATCATCGCTCCCGAGAAACCATTCCTCCTTGCAACTTTCATTGTGTCATCGAAACTGGCACGTGACAATTTGAATTTTTGAAGTTGTCCTTCGGATTCAAAACTTTATGAAGGTTGCTCAAGACGATACCTAACCTAGACTACGAAATGGCATCGTTTCCGTTGAATTTGGTGAAAGTGCTACTGAGGCGTCAACCTGTAGTAGCATTTTTGAATTCGTTATTACGAAAAACTGAATCGGATTCAAAACTTTTTAAAGGTTGTTCAAAACTATACAAAACCCATAGATCATCCTGGCATAGGAATTTTTCGAATTCAAAACAAGTGCTGCTATAGTAGCATTTTTGGATTTGAATTTTTGAAGTTGTCCTTCGGATTCAAAACTTTCTGAAGGTTGTTCAAAACGATACATAACCTAGACTACGAAATGGCATCGTTTCCGTTGAATTTGGTGAAAGTGCTACTGAGGCGTCAACCTGTAGTAGCATTTTTGAATTCGTTATTACGAAAAACTGAATCGGATTCAAAACTTTTTAAAGGTTGTTCAAAACTATACAAAACCCATAGATCATCCTGGCATAGGAATTTTTCGAATTCAAAACAAGTGCTGCTATAGTAGCATTTTTGAATTTGAATTTTTGAAGTTGTCCTTCGGATTCAAAACTTTCTGAAGGTTGTTCAAAACGATACATAACCTAGACTACGAAATGGCATCGTTTCCGTTGAATTTGGTGAAAGTGCTACTGAGGCGTCAACCTGTAGTAGCATTTTTGAATTCGTTATTACGAAAAACTGAATCGGATTCAAAACTTTTTAAAGGTTGTTCAAAACTATACAAAACCCATAGATCATCCTGCCATAGGAATTTTTCGAATTCAAAACAAGTGCTGCTATAGTAGCATTTTTGAATTTGAATTTTTGAACTTGTCCTTCGGATTCAAAACTTTCTGAAGGTTGTTCAAAACGATACATAACCTAGACTACGAAATGGCATCGTTTCCGTTGAATTTGGTGAAAGTGCTACTGAGGCGTCAACCTGTAGTAGCATTTTTGAATTCGTTATTACGAAAAACTGAATCGGATTCAAAACTTTTTAAAGGTTGTTCAAAACTATACAAAACCCATAGATCATCCTGGCATAGGAATTTTTCGAATTCAAAACAAGTGCTGCTATAGTAGCATTTTTGAATTTGAATTTTTGAAGTTGTCCTTCGGATTCAAAACTTTCTGAAGGTTGTTCAAAACGATACATAACCTAGACTACGAAATGGCATCGTTTCCGTTGAATTTGGTGAAAGTGCTACTGAGGCGTCAACCTGTAGTAGCATTTTTGAATTCGTTATTACGAAAAACTGAATCGGATTCAAAACTTTTTAAAGGTTGTTCAAAACTATACAAAACCCATAGATCATCCTGGCATAGGAATTTTTCGAATTCAAAACAAGTGCTGCTATAGTAGCATTTTTGAATTTGAATTTTTGAAGTTGTCCTTCGGATTCAAAACTTTCTGAAGGTTGTTCAAAACGATACATAACCTAGACTACGAAATGGCATCGTTTCCGTTGAATTTGGTGAAAGTGCTACTGAGGCGTCAACCTGTAGTAGCATTTTTGAATTCGTTATTACGAAAAACTGAATCGGATTCAAAACTTTTTAAAGGTTGTTCAAAACTATACAAAACCCATAGATCATCCTGGCATAGGAATTTTTCGAATTCAAAACAAGTGCTGCTATAGTAGCATTTTTGGATTTGAATTTTTGAAGTTGTCCTTCGGATTCAAAACTTTCTGAAGGTTGTTCAAAACGATACATAACCTAGACTACGAAATGGCATCGTTTCCGTTGAATTTGGTGAAAGTGCTACTGAGGCGTCAACCTGTAGTAGCATTTTTGAATTCGTTATTACGAAAAACTGAATCGGATTCAAAACTTTTTAAAGGTTGTTCAAAACTATACAAAACCCATAGATCATCCTGGCATAGGAATTTTTCGAATTCAAAACAAGTGCTGCTATAGTAGCATTTTTGAATTTGAATTTTTGAAGTTGTCTTTCGGATTCAAAACTTTCTGAAGGTTGTTCAAAACGATACATAACCTAGACTACGAAATGGCATCGTTTCCGTTGAATTTGGTGAAAGTGCTACTGAGGCGTCAACCTGTAGTAGCATTTTTGAATTCGTTATTACGAAAAACTGAATCGGATTCAAAACTTTTTAAAGGTTGTTCAAAACTATACAAAACCCATAGATCATCCTGGCATAGGAATTTTTCGAATTCAAAACAAGTGCTGCTATAGTAGCATTTTTGAATTTGAATTTTTGAAGTTGTCCTTCGGATTCAAAACTTTCTGAAGGTTGTTCAAAACGATACATAACCTAGACTACGAAATGGCATCGTTTCCGTTGAATTTGGTGAAAGTGCTACTGAGGCGTCAACCTGTAGTAGCATTTTTGAATTCGTTATTACGAAAAACTGAATCGGATTCAAAACTTTTTAAAGGTTGTTCAAAACTATACAAAACCCATAGATCATCCTGGCATAGGAATTTTTCGAATTCAAAACAAGTGCTGCTATAGTAGCATTTTTGAATTTGAATTTTTGAACTTGTCCTTCGGATTCAAAACTTTCTGAAGGTTGTTCAAAACGATACATAACCTAGACTACGAAATGGCATCGTTTCCGTTGAATTTGGTGAAAGTGCTACTGAGGCGTCAACCTGTAGTAGCATTTTTGAATTCGTTATTACGAAAAACTGAATCGGATTCAAAACTTTTTAAAGGTTGTTCAAAACTATACAAAACCCATAGATCATCCTGGCATAGGAATTTTTCGAATTCAAAACAAGTGCTGCTATAGTAGCATGTTTGAATTTGAATTTTTGAAGTTGTCCTTCGGATTCAAAACTTTCTGAAGGTTGTTCAAAACGATACATAACCTAGACTACGAAATGGCATCGTTTCCGTTGAATTTGGTGAAAGTGCTACTGAGGCGTCAACCTGTAGTAGCATTTTTGAATTCGTTATTACGAAAAACTGAATCGGATTCAAAACTTTTTAAAGGTTGTTCAAAACTATATAAAACCCATAGATCATCCTGGCATAGGAATTTTTCGAATTCAAAACAAGTGCTGCTATAGTAGCATTTTTGAATTTGAATTTTTGAAGTTGTCCTTCGGATTCAAAACTTTCTGAAGTTTGTTCAAAACGATACATAACCTAGACTACGAAATGGCATCGTTTCCGTTGAATTTGTTGAAAGTGCTACTGAGGCGTCAACCTGTAGTAGCATTTTTGAATTCGTTATTACGAAAAACTGAATCGGATTCAAAACTTTTTAAAGGTTGTTCAAAACTATACAAAACCCATAGATCATCCTGGCATAGGAATTTTTCGAATTCAAAACAAGTGCTGCTATAGTAGCATTTTTGAATTTGAATTCTTGAAGTTGTCCTTCGGATTCAAAACTTTCTGAAGGTTGTTCAAAACGATACATAACCTAGACTACGAAATGGCATCGTTTCCGTTGAATTTGGTGAAAGTGCTACTGAGGCGTCAACCTGTAGTAGCATTTTTGAATTCGTTATTACGTAAAACTGAATCGGATTCAAAACTTGTTAAAGGTTGTTCAAAACTATACAAAACCCATAGATCATCCTCGCATAGGAATTTTTCGAATTCAAAACAAGTGCTGCTATAGTAGCATTTTTGAATTTGAATTTTTGAAGTTGTCCTTCGGATTCAAAACTTTCTGAAGGTTGTTCAAAACGATACATAACCTAGACTACGAAATGGCATCGTTTCCGTTGAATTTGGTGAAAGTGCTACTGAGGCGTCAACCTGTAGTAGCATTTTTGAATTCGTTATTACGAAAAACTGAATCGGATTCAAAACTTTTTAAAGGTTGTTCAAAACTATACAAAACCCATAGATCATCCTGGCATAGGAATTTTTCGAATTCAAAACAAGTGCTGCTATAGTAGCATTTTTGAATTTGAATTTTTGAAGTTGTCCTTCGGATTCAAAACTTTCTGAAGGTTGTTCAAAACGATACATAACCTAGACTACGAAATGGCATCGTTTCCGTTGAATTTGGTGAAAGTGCTACTGAGGCGTCAACCTGTAGTAGCATTTTTGAATTCGTTATTACGAAAAACTGAATCGGATTCAAAACTTTTTAAAGGTTGTTCAAAACTATACAAAACCCATAGATCATCCTGGCATAGGAATTTTTGGAATTCAAAACAAGTGCTGCTATAGTAGAATTTTTGAAATTGAATTTTTGAAGTTGTCCTTCGGATTCAAAACTTTCTGAAGGTTGTTCAAAACGATACATAACCTAGACTACGAAATGGCATCGTTTCCGTTGAATTTGGTGAAAGTGCTACTGAGGCGTCAACCTGTAGTAGCATTTTTGAATTCGTTATTACGAAAAACTGAATCGGATTCAAAACTTTTTAAAGGTTCTTCAAAACTATACAAAACCCATAGATCATCCTGGCATAGGAATTTTTCGAATTCAAAACAAGTGCTGCTATAGTAGCATTTTTTAATTTGAATTTTTGAAGTTGTCCTTCGGATTCAAAACTTTCTGAAGGTTGTTCAAAACGATACATAACCTAGACTACGAAATGGCATCGTTTCCGTTGAATTTGGTGAAAGTGCTACTGAGGCGTCAACCTGTAGTAGCATTTTTGAATTCGTTATTACGAAAAACTGAATCGGATTCAAAACTTTTTAAAGGTTGTTCAAAACTATACAAAACCCATAGATCATCCTGGCATAGGAATTTTTCGAATTCAAAACAAGTGCTGCTATAGTAGAATTTTTGAATTTGAATTTTTGAAGTTGTCCTTCGGATTCAAAACTTTCTGAAGGTTGTTCAAAACGATACATAACCTAGACTACGAAATGGCATCGTTTCCGTTGAATTTGGTGAAAGTGCTACTGAGGCGTCAACCTGTAGTAGCATTTTTGAATTCGTTATTACGAAAAACTGAATCGGATTCAAAACTTTTTAAAGGTTGTTCAAAACTATACAAAACCCATAGATCATCCTGGCATAGGAATTTTTCGAATTCAAAACAAGTGCTGCTATAGTAGCATTTTTGAATTTGAATTTTTGAAGTTGTCCTTCGGATTCAAAACTTTCTGAAGGTTGTTCAAAACGATACATAACCTAGACTACGAAATGGCATCGTTTCCGTTGAATTTGGTGAAAGTGCTACTGAGGCGTCAACCTGTAGTAGCATTTTTGAATTCGTTATTACGAAAAACTGAATCGGATTCAAAACTTTTTAAAGGTTGTTCAAAACTATACAAAACCCATAGATCATCCTGCCATAGGAATTTTTCGAATTCAAAACAAGTGCTGCTATAGTAGCATTTTTGAATTTGAATTTTTGAACTTGTCCTTCGGATTCAAAACTTTCTGAAGGTTGTTCAAAACGATACATAACCTAGACTACGAAATGGCATCGTTTCCGTTGAATTTGGTGAAAGTGCTACTGAGGCGTCAACCTGTAGTAGCATTTTTGAATTCGTTATTACGAAAAACTGAATCGGATTCAAAACTTTTTAAAGGTTGTTCAAAACTATACAAAACCCATAGATCATCCTGGCATAGGAATTTTTCGAATTCAAAACAAGTGCTGCTATAGTAGCATTTTTGAATTTGAATTTTTGAACTTGTCCTTCGGATTCAAAACTTTCTGAAGGTTGTTCAAAACGATACATAACCTAGACTACGAAATGGCATCGTTTCCCTTGAATTTGGTGAAAGTGCTACTGAGGCGTCAACCTGTAGTAGCATTTTTGAATTCGTTATTACGAAAAACTGAATCGGATTCAAAACTTTTTAAAGGTTGTTCAAAACTATACAAAACCCATAGATCATCCTGGCATAGGAATTTTTCGAGTTCAAAACAAGTGCTGCTATAGTAGCATTTTTGAATTTGAATTTTTGAAGTTGTCCTTCGGATTCAAAACTTTCTGAAGGTTGTTCAAAACGATACATAACCTAGACTACGAAATGGCATCGTTTCCGTTGAATTTGGTGAAAGTGCTACTGAGGCGTCAACCTGTAGTAGCATTTTTGAATTCGTTATTACGAAAAACTGAATCGGATTCAAAACTTTTTAAAGGTTGTTCAAAACTATACAAAACCCATAGATCATCCTGGCATAGGAATTTTTCGAATTCAAAACAAGTGCTGCTATAGTAGCATTTTTGAATTTGAATTTTTGAAGTTGTCCTTCGGATTCAAAACTTTCTGAAGGTTGTTCAAAACGATACATAACCCAGACTACGAAATGGCATCGTTTCCGTTGAATTTGGTGAAAGTGCTACTGAGGCGTCAACCTGTAGTAGCATTTCTGAATTCGTTATTACGAAAAACTGAATCGGATTCAAAACTTTTTAAAGGTTGTTCAAAACTATACAAAACCCATAGATCATCCTGGCATAGGAATTTTTCGAATTCAAAACAAGTGCTGCTATAGTAGCATTTTTGAATTTGAATTTTTGAAGTTGTCCTTCGGATTCAAAACTTTCTGAAGGTTGTTCAAAACGATACATAACCTAGACTACGAAATGGCATCGTTTCCGTTGAATTTGGTGAAAGTGCTACTGAGGCGTCAACCTGTAGTAGCATTTTTGAATTCGTTATTACGAAAAACTGAATCGGATTCAAAACTTTTTAAAGGTTGTTCAAAACTATACAAAACCCATAGATCATCCTGGCATAGGAATTTTTGGAATTCAAAACAAGTGCTGCTATAGTAGAATTTTTGAATTTGAATTTTTGAAGTTGTCCTTCGGATTCAAAACTTTCTGAAGGTTGTTCAAAACGATACATAACCTAGACTACGAAATGGCATCGTTTCCGTTGAATTTGGTGAAAGTGCTACTGAGGCGTCAACCTGTAGTAGCATTTTTGAATTCGTTATTACGAAAAACTGAATCGGATTCAAAACTTTTTAAAGGTTGTTCAAAACTATACAAAACCCATAGATCATCCTGGCATAGGAATTTTTCGAATTCAAAACAAGTGCTGCTATAGTAGCATTTTTGAATTTGAATTTTTGAAGTTGTCCTTCGGATTCAAAACTTTCTGAAGGTTGTTCAAAACGATACATAACCTAGACTACGAAATGGCATCGTTTCCGTTGAATTTGGTGAAAGTGCTACTGAGGCGTCAACCTGTAGTAGCATTTTTGAATTCGTTATTACGAAAAACTGAATCGGATTCAAAACTTTTTAAAGGTTGTTCAAAACTATACAAAACCCATAGATCATCCTGGCATAGGAATTTTTCGAATTCAAAACAAGTGCTGCTATAGTAGCATTTTTGAATTTGAATTTTTGAAGTTGTCCTTCGGATTCAAAACTTTCTGAAGGTTGTTCAAAACGATACATAACCTAGACTACGAAATGGCATCGTTTCCGTTGAATTTGGTGAAAGTGCTACTGAGGCGTCAACCTGTAGTAGCATTTTTGAATTCGTTATTACGAAAAACTGAATCGGATTCAAAACTTTTTAAAGGTTGTTCAAAACTATACAAAACCCATAGATCATCCTGGCATAGGAATTTTTCGAATTCAAAACAAGTGCTGCTATAGTAGCATTTTTGAATTTGAATTTTTGAACTTGTCCTTCGGATTCAAAACTTTCTGAAGGTTGTTCAAAACGATACATAACCTAGACTACGAAATGGCATCGTTTCCGTTGAATTTGGTGAAAGTGCTACTGAGGCGTCAACCTGTAGTAGCATTTTTGAATTCGTTATTACGAAAAACTGAATCGGATTCAAAACTTTTTAAAGGTTGTTCAAAACTATACAAAACCCATAGATCATCCTGGCATAGGAATTTTTCGAATTCAAAACAAGTGCTGCTATAGTAGCATGTTTGAATTTGAATTTTTGAAGTTGTCCTTCGGATTCAAAACTTTCTGAAGGTTGTTCAAAACGATACATAACCTAGACTACGAAATGGCATCGTTTCCGTTGAATTTGGTGAAAGTGCTACTGAGGCGTCAACCTGTAGTAGCATTTTTGAATTCGTTATTACGAAAAACTGAATCGGATTCAAAACTTTTTAAAGGTTGTTCAAAACTATATAAAACCCATAGATCATCCTGGCATAGGAATTTTTCGAATTCAAAACAAGTGCTGCTATAGTAGCATTTTTGAATTTGAATTTTTGAAGTTGTCCTTCGGATTCAAAACTTTCTGAAGTTTGTTCAAAACGATACATAACCTAGACTACGAAATGGCATCGTTTCCGTTGAATTTGGTGAAAGTGCTACTGAGGCGTCAACCTGTAGTAGCATTTTTGAATTCGTTATTACGAAAAACTGAATCGGATTCAAAACTTTTTAAAGGTTGTTCAAAACTATACAAAACCCATAGATCATCCTGGCATAGGAATTTTTCGAATTCAAAACAAGTGCTGCTATAGTAGCATTTTTGAATTTGAATTCTTGAAGTTGTCCTTCGGATTCAAAACTTTCTGAAGGTTGTTCAAAACGATACATAACCTAGACTACGAAATGGCATCGTTTCCGTTGAATTTGGTGAAAGTGCTACTGAGGCGTCAACCTGTAGTAGCATTTTTGAATTCGTTATTACGTAAAACTGAATCGGATTCAAAACTTGTTAAAGGTTGTTCAAAACTATACAAAACCCATAGATCATCCTCGCATAGGAATTTTTCGAATTCAAAACAAGTGCTGCTATAGTAGCATTTTTGAATTTGAATTTTTGAAGTTGTCCTTCGGATTCAAAACTTTCTGAAGGTTGTTCAAAACGATACATAACCTAGACTACGAAATGGCATCGTTTCCGTTGAATTTGGTGAAAGTGCTACTGAGGCGTCAACCTGTAGTAGCATTTTTGAATTCGTTATTACGAAAAACTGAATCGGATTCAAAACTTTTTAAAGGTTGTTCAAAACTATACAAAACCCATAGATCATCCTGGCATAGGAATTTTTCGAATTCAAAACAAGTGCTGCTATAGTAGCATTTTTGAATTTGAATTTTTGAAGTTGTCCTTCGGATTCAAAACTTTCTGAAGGTTGTTCAAAACGATACATAACCTAGACTACGAAATGGCATCGTTTCCGTTGAATTTGGTGAAAGTGCTACTGAGGCGTCAACCTGTAGTAGCATTTTTGAATTCGTTATTACGAAAAACTGAATCGGATTCAAAACTTTTTAAAGGTTGTTCAAAACTATACAAAACCCATAGATCATCCTGGCATAGGAATTTTTGGAATTCAAAACAAGTGCTGCTATAGTAGAATTTTTGAAATTGAATTTTTGAAGTTGTCCTTCGGATTCAAAACTTTCTGAAGGTTGTTCAAAACGATACATAACCTAGACTACGAAATGGCATCGTTTCCGTTGAATTTGGTGAAAGTGCTACTGAGGCGTCAACCTGTAGTAGCATTTTTGAATTCGTTATTACGAAAAACTGAATCGGATTCAAAACTTTTTAAAGGTTCTTCAAAACTATACAAAACCCATAGATCATCCTGGCATAGGAATTTTTCGAATTCAAAACAAGTGCTGCTATAGTAGCATTTTTTAATTTGAATTTTTGAAGTTGTCCTTCGGATTCAAAACTTTCTGAAGGTTGTTCAAAACGATACATAACCTAGACTACGAAATGGCATCGTTTCCGTTGAATTTGGTGAAAGTGCTACTGAGGCGTCAACCTGTAGTAGCATTTTTGAATTCGTTATTACGAAAAACTGAATCGGATTCAAAACTTTTTAAAGGTTGTTCAAAACTATACAAAACCCATAGATCATCCTGGCATAGGAATTTTTCGAATTCAAAACAAGTGCTGCTATAGTAGAATTTTTGAATTTGAATTTTTGAAGTTGTCCTTCGGATTCAAAACTTTCTGAAGGTTGTTCAAAACGATACATAACCTAGACTACGAAATGGCATCGTTTCCGTTGAATTTGGTGAAAGTGCTACTGAGGCGTCAACCTGTAGTAGCATTTTTGAATTCGTTATTACGAAAAACTGAATCGGATTCAAAACTTTTTAAAGGTTCTTCAAAACTATACAAAACCCATAGATCATCCTGGCATAGGAATTTTTCGAATTCAAAACAAGTGCTGCTATAGTAGCATTTTTTAATTTGAATTTTTGAAGTTGTCCTTCGGATTCAAAACTTTCTGAAGGTTGTTCAAAACGATACATAACCTAGACTACGAAATGGCATCGTTTCCGTTGAATTTGGTGAAAGTGCTACTGAGGCGTCAACCTGTAGTAGCATTTTTGAATTCGTTATTACGAAAAACTGAATCGGATTCAAAACTTTTTAAAGGTTGTTCAAAACTATACAAAACCCATAGATCATCCTGCCATAGGAATTTTTCGAATTCAAAACAAGTGCTGCTATAGTAGCATTTTTGAATTTGAATTTTTGAACTTGTCCTTCGGATTCAAAACTTTCTGAAGGTTGTTCAAAACGATACATAACCTAGACTACGAAATGGCATCGTTTCCGTTGAATTTGGTGAAAGTGCTACTGAGGCGTCAACCTGTAGTAGCATTTTTGAATTCGTTATTACGAAAAACTGAATCGGATTCAAAACTTTTTAAAGGTTGTTCAAAACTATACAAAACCCATAGATCATCCTGGCATAGGAATTTTTCGAATTCAAAACAAGTGCTGCTATAGTAGCATTTTTGAATTTGAATTTTTGAACTTGTCCTTCGGATTCAAAACTTTCTGAAGGTTGTTCAAAACGATACATAACCTAGACTACGAAATGGCATCGTTTCCCTTGAATTTGGTGAAAGTGCTACTGAGGCGTCAACCTGTAGTAGCATTTTTGAATTCGTTATTACGAAAAACTGAATCGGATTCAAAACTTTTTAAAGGTTGTTCAAAACTATACAAAACCCATAGATCATCCTGGCATAGGAATTTTTCGAGTTCAAAACAAGTGCTGCTATAGTAGCATTTTTGAATTTGAATTTTTGAAGTTGTCCTTCGGATTCAAAACTTTCTGAAGGTTGTTCAAAACGATACATAACCTAGACTACGAAATGGCATCGTTTCCGTTGAATTTGGTGAAAGTGCTACTGAGGCGTCAACCTGTAGTAGCATTTTTGAATTCGTTATTACGAAAAACTGAATCGGATTCAAAACTTTTTAAAGGTTGTTCAAAACTATACAAAACCCATAGATCATCCTGGCATAGGAATTTTTCGAATTCAAAACAAGTGCTGCTATAGTAGCATTTTTGAATTTGAATTTTTGAAGTTGTCCTTCGGATTCAAAACTTTCTGAAGGTTGTTCAAAACGATACATAACCCAGACTACGAAATGGCATCGTTTCCGTTGAATTTGGTGAAAGTGCTACTGAGGCGTCAACCTGTAGTAGCATTTCTGAATTCGTTATTACGAAAAACTGAATCGGATTCAAAACTTTTTAAAGGTTGTTCAAAACTATACAAAACCCATAGATCATCCTGGCATAGGAATTTTTCGAATTCAAAACAAGTGCTGCTATAGTAGCATTTTTGAATTTGAATTTTTGAAGTTGTCCTTCGGATTCAAAACTTTCTGAAGGTTGTTCAAAACGATACATAACCTAGACTACGAAATGGCATCGTTTCCGTTGAATTTGGTGAAAGTGCTACTGAGGCGTCAACCTGTAGTAGCATTTTTGAATTCGTTATTACGAAAAACTGAATCGGATTCAAAACTTTTTAAAGGTTGTTCAAAACTATACAAAACCCATAGATCATCCTGGCATAGGAATTTTTGGAATTCAAAACAAGTGCTGCTATAGTAGAATTTTTGAATTTGAATTTTTGAAGTTGTCCTTCGGATTCAAAACTTTCTGAAGGTTGTTCAAAACGATACATAACCTAGACTACGAAATGGCATCGTTTCCGTTGAATTTGGTGAAAGTGCTACTGAGGCGTCAACCTGTAGTAGCATTTTTGAATTCGTTATTACGAAAAACTGAATCGGATTCAAAACTTTTTAAAGGTTGTTCAAAACTATACAAAACCCATAGATCATCCTGGCATAGGAATTTTTCGAATTCAAAACAAGTGCTGCTATAGTAGCATTTTTGAATTTGAATTTTTGAAGTTGTCCTTCGGATTCAAAACTTTCTGAAGGTTGTTCAAAACGATACATAACCTAGACTACGAAATGGCATCGTTTCCGTTGAATTTGGTGAAAGTGCTACTGAGGCGTCAACCTGTAGTAGCATTTTTGAATTCGTTATTACGAAAAACTGAATCGGATTCAAAACTTTTTAAAGGTTGTTCAAAACTATACAAAACCCATAGATCATCCTGGCATAGGAATTTTTCGAATTCAAAACAAGTGCTGCTATAGTAGCATTTTTGAATTTGAATTTTTGAACTTGTCCTTCGGATTCAAAACTTTCTGAAGGTTGCTCAAAACGATACATAACCTAGACTACGACATGGCATCGTTTCCGTTGAATTTGGTGAAAGTGCTACTGAGGCGTCAACCTGTAGTAGCATTTTTGAATTCGTTATTACGAAAAACTTAGTCGGATTCAAAACTTTTTAAAGGTTGTTCAAAACTATACAAAACCCATAGATCATCCTGGCATAGGAATTTTTCGAATTCAATACAAGTGCTGCTATAGTAGCATTTTTGAATTTGAATTTTTGAACTTGTCCTTCGGATTGAAAACTTTCTGAAGGTTGTTCAAAACGATACATAACCTAGACTACGAAATGGCATCGTTTCCGATGAATTTGGTGAAAGTGCTACTGAGGCGTCAACCTGTAGTAGCATTTTTGAATTCGTTATTACGAAAAACTGAATCGGATTCAAAACTTCTTAAAGGTTGTTCAAAATTATACAAAACCCATAGATCATCCTGGCATAGGAATTTTTCGAATTCAAAACAAGTGCTGCTATAGTAGCATTTTTGAATTTGAATTTTTGAAGTTGTCCTTCGGATTCAAAACTTTCTGAAGGTTGTTCAAAACGATACATAACCTAGACTACGAAATGGCATCGTTTCCGTTGAATTTGGTGAAAGTGATACTGAGGTGTCAACCTGTAGTAGCATTTTTGAATTCGTTATTACGAAAAACTGAATCGGATTCAAAACTTTTTAAAGGTTGTTCAAAACTATACAAAACCTATAGATCATCCTGGCATAGGAATTTTTCGAATTCAAAACAAGTGCTGCTATAGTAGCATTTTTGAATTTGAATTTTTGAAGTTGTCCTTCGGATTCAAAACTTTCTGAAGGTTGTTCAAAACGATACATAACCTAGACTACGAAATGGCATCGTTTCCGTTGAATTTGGTGAAAGTGCTACTGAGGCGTCAACATGTAGTAGCATTTTTGAATTCGTTATTACGAAAAACTTAGTCGGATTCAAAACTTTTTAAAGGTTGTTCAAAACTATACAAAACGCATAGATCATCCTGGCATAGGAATTTTTCGAATTCAAAACAAGTGCTGCTATAGTAGCATTTTTGAATTTGAATTTTTGAAGTTGTCCTTCGGATTCAAAACTTTCTGAAGGTTGTTCAAAACGATACATAACCTAGACTACGAAATGGCATCGTTTCCGTTGAATTTGGTGAAAGTGCTACTGAGGCGTCAACCTGTAGTAGCATTTTTGAATTCGTTATTACGAAAAACTGAATCGGATTCAAAACTTTTTAAAGGTTCAAAACTATACAAAACCCATAGATCATCCTGCCATAGGAATTTTTCGAATTCAAAACAAGTGCTGCTATAGTAGCATTTTTGAATTTGAATTTTTGAACTTGTCCTTCGGATTCAAAACTTTCTGAAGGTTGTTCAAAACGATACATAACCTAGACTACGAAATGGCATCGTTTCCGTTGAATTTGGTGAAAGTGCTACTGAGGCGTCAACCTGTAGTAGCATTTTTGAATTCGTTATTACGAAAAACTGAATCGGATTCAAAACTTTTTAAAGGTTGTTCAAAACTATACAAAACCCATAGATCATCCTGGCATAGGAATTTTTCGAATTCAAAACAAGTGCTGCTATAGTAGCATTTTTGAATTTGAATTTTTGAAGTTGTCCTTCGGATTCAAAACTTTCTGAAGGTTGTTCAAAACGATACATAACCTAGACTACGAAATGGCATCGTTTCCGTTGAATTTGGTGAAAGTGCTACTGAGGCGTCAACCTGTAGTAGCATTTTTGAATTCGTTATTACGAAAAACTGAATCGGATTCAAAACTTTTTAAAGGTTGTTCAAAACTATACAAAACCCATAGATCATCCTGGCATAGGAATTTTTGGAATTCAAAACAAGTGCTGCTATAGTAGAATTTTTGAAATTGAATTTTTGAAGTTGTCCTTCGGATTCAAAACTTTCTGAAGGTTGTTCAAAACGATACATAACCTAGACTACGAAATGGCATCGTTTCCGTTGAATTTGGTGAAAGTGCTACTGAGGCGTCAACCTGTAGTAGCATTTTTGAATTCGTTATTACGAAAAACTGAATCGGATTCAAAACTTTTTAAAGGTTCTTCAAAACTATACAAAACCCATAGATCATCCTGGCATAGGAATTTTTCGAATTCAAAACAAGTGCTGCTATAGTAGCATTTTTTAATTTGAATTTTTGAAGTTGTCCTTCGGATTCAAAACTTTCTGAAGGTTGTTCAAAACGATACATAACCTAGACTACGAAATGGCATCGTTTCCGTTGAATTTGGTGAAAGTGCTACTGAGGCGTCAACCTGTAGTAGCATTTTTGAATTCGTTATTACGAAAAACTGAATCGGATTCAAAACTTTTTAAAGGTTGTTCAAAACTATACAAAACCCATAGATCATCCTGGCATAGGAATTTTTCGAATTCAAAACAAGTGCTGCTATAGTAGAATTTTTGAATTTGAATTTTTGAAGTTGTCCTTCGGATTCAAAACTTTCTGAAGGTTGTTCAAAACGATACATAACCTAGACTACGAAATGGCATCGTTTCCGTTGAATTTGGTGAAAGTGCTACTGAGGCGTCAACCTGTAGTAGCATTTTTGAATTCGTTATTACGAAAAACTGAATCGGATTCAAAACTTTTTAAAGGTTCTTCAAAACTATACAAAACCCATAGATCATCCTGGCATAGGAATTTTTCGAATTCAAAACAAGTGCTGCTATAGTAGCATTTTTTAATTTGAATTTTTGAAGTTGTCCTTCGGATTCAAAACTTTCTGAAGGTTGTTCAAAACGATACATAACCTAGACTACGAAATGGCATCGTTTCCGTTGAATTTGGTGAAAGTGCTACTGAGGCGTCAACCTGTAGTAGCATTTTTGAATTCGTTATTACGAAAAACTGAATCGGATTCAAAACTTTTTAAAGGTTGTTCAAAACTATACAAAACCCATAGATCATCCTGCCATAGGAATTTTTCGAATTCAAAACAAGTGCTGCTATAGTAGCATTTTTGAATTTGAATTTTTGAACTTGTCCTTCGGATTCAAAACTTTCTGAAGGTTGTTCAAAACGATACATAACCTAGACTACGAAATGGCATCGTTTCCGTTGAATTTGGTGAAAGTGCTACTGAGGCGTCAACCTGTAGTAGCATTTTTGAATTCGTTATTACGAAAAACTGAATCGGATTCAAAACTTTTTAAAGGTTGTTCAAAACTATACAAAACCCATAGATCATCCTGGCATAGGAATTTTTCGAATTCAAAACAAGTGCTGCTATAGTAGCATTTTTGAATTTGAATTTTTGAACTTGTCCTTCGGATTCAAAACTTTCTGAAGGTTGTTCAAAACGATACATAACCTAGACTACGAAATGGCATCGTTTCCCTTGAATTTGGTGAAAGTGCTACTGAGGCGTCAACCTGTAGTAGCATTTTTGAATTCGTTATTACGAAAAACTGAATCGGATTCAAAACTTTTTAAAGGTTGTTCAAAACTATACAAAACCCATAGATCATCCTGGCATAGGAATTTTTCGAGTTCAAAACAAGTGCTGCTATAGTAGCATTTTTGAATTTGAATTTTTGAAGTTGTCCTTCGGATTCAAAACTTTCTGAAGGTTGTTCAAAACGATACATAACCTAGACTACGAAATGGCATCGTTTCCGTTGAATTTGGTGAAAGTGCTACTGAGGCGTCAACCTGTAGTAGCATTTTTGAATTCGTTATTACGAAAAACTGAATCGGATTCAAAACTTTTTAAAGGTTGTTCAAAACTATACAAAACCCATAGATCATCCTGGCATAGGAATTTTTCGAATTCAAAACAAGTGCTGCTATAGTAGCATTTTTGAATTTGAATTTTTGAAGTTGTCCTTCGGATTCAAAACTTTCTGAAGGTTGTTCAAAACGATACATAACCCAGACTACGAAATGGCATCGTTTCCGTTGAATTTGGTGAAAGTGCTACTGAGGCGTCAACCTGTAGTAGCATTTCTGAATTCGTTATTACGAAAAACTGAATCGGATTCAAAACTTTTTAAAGGTTGTTCAAAACTATACAAAACCCATAGATCATCCTGGCATAGGAATTTTTCGAATTCAAAACAAGTGCTGCTATAGTAGCATTTTTGAATTTGAATTTTTGAAGTTGTCCTTCGGATTCAAAACTTTCTGAAGGTTGTTCAAAACGATACATAACCTAGACTACGAAATGGCATCGTTTCCGTTGAATTTGGTGAAA
The DNA here is from genome assembly GCF_977018435.1 of Lepisma saccharinum. Classification (NCBI taxonomy): domain Eukaryota; kingdom Metazoa; phylum Arthropoda; class Insecta; order Zygentoma; family Lepismatidae; genus Lepisma; species Lepisma saccharinum. The sequence continues at coordinate 2,361,903 of NC_139256.1, forward strand.
GTGCTACTGAGGCGTCAACCTGTAGTAGCATTTTTGAATTCGTTATTACGAAAAACTGAATCGGATTCAAAACTTTTTAAAGGTTGTTCAAAACTATACAAAACCCATAGATCATCCTGGCATAGGAATTTTTGGAATTCAAAACAAGTGCTGCTATAGTAGAATTTTTGAATTTGAATTTTTGAAGTTGTCCTTCGGATTCAAAACTTTCTGAAGGTTGTTCAAAACGATACATAACCTAGACTACGAAATGGCATCGTTTCCGTTGAATTTGGTGAAAGTGCTACTGAGGCGTCAACCTGTAGTAGCATTTTTGAATTCGTTATTACGAAAAACTGAATCGGATTCAAAACTTTTTAAAGGTTGTTCAAAACTATACAAAACCCATAGATCATCCTGGCATAGGAATTTTTCGAATTCAAAACAAGTGCTGCTATAGTAGCATTTTTGAATTTGAATTTTTGAAGTTGTCCTTCGGATTCAAAACTTTCTGAAGGTTGTTCAAAACGATACATAACCTAGACTACGAAATGGCATCGTTTCCGTTGAATTTGGTGAAAGTGCTACTGAGGCGTCAACCTGTAGTAGCATTTTTGAATTCGTTATTACGAAAAACTGAATCGGATTCAAAACTTTTTAAAGGTTGTTCAAAACTATACAAAACCCATAGATCATCCTGGCATAGGAATTTTTCGAATTCAAAACAAGTGCTGCTATAGTAGCATTTTTGAATTTGAATTTTTGAACTTGTCCTTCGGATTCAAAACTTTCTGAAGGTTGCTCAAAACGATACATAACCTAGACTACGACATGGCATCGTTTCCGTTGAATTTGGTGAAAGTGCTACTGAGGCGTCAACCTGTAGTAGCATTTTTGAATTCGTTATTACGAAAAACTTAGTCGGATTCAAAACTTTTTAAAGGTTGTTCAAAACTATACAAAACCCATAGATCATCCTGGCATAGGAATTTTTCGAATTCAATACAAGTGCTGCTATAGTAGCATTTTTGAATTTGAATTTTTGAACTTGTCCTTCGGATTGAAAACTTTCTGAAGGTTGTTCAAAACGATACATAACCTAGACTACGAAATGGCATCGTTTCCGATGAATTTGGTGAAAGTGCTACTGAGGCGTCAACCTGTAGTAGCATTTTTGAATTCGTTATTACGAAAAACTGAATCGGATTCAAAACTTCTTAAAGGTTGTTCAAAATTATACAAAACCCATAGATCATCCTGGCATAGGAATTTTTCGAATTCAAAACAAGTGCTGCTATAGTAGCATTTTTGAATTTGAATTTTTGAAGTTGTCCTTCGGATTCAAAACTTTCTGAAGGTTGTTCAAAACGATACATAACCTAGACTACGAAATGGCATCGTTTCCGTTGAATTTGGTGAAAGTGATACTGAGGTGTCAACCTGTAGTAGCATTTTTGAATTCGTTATTACGAAAAACTGAATCGGATTCAAAACTTTTTAAAGGTTGTTCAAAACTATACAAAACCTATAGATCATCCTGGCATAGGAATTTTTCGAATTCAAAACAAGTGCTGCTATAGTAGAATTTTTGAAATTGAATTTTTGAAGTTGTCCTTCGGATTCAAAACTTTCTGAAGGTTGTTCAAAACGATACATAACCTAGACTACGAAATGGCATCGTTTCCGTTGAATTTGGTGAAAGTGCTACTGAGGCGTCAACATGTAGTAGCATTTTTGAATTCGTTATTACGAAAAACTTAGTCGGATTCAAAACTTTTTAAAGGTTGTTCAAAACTATACAAAACGCATAGATCATCCTGGCATAGGAATTTTTCGAATTCAAAACAAGTGCTGCTATAGTAGCATTTTTGAATTTGAATTTTTGAAGTTGTCCTTCGGATTCAAAACTTTCTGAAGGTTGTTCAAAACGATACATAACCTAGACTACGAAATGGCATCGTTTCCGTTGAATTTGGTGAAAGTGCTACTGAGGCGTCAACCTGTAGTAGCATTTTTGAATTCGTTATTACGAAAAACTGAATCGGATTCAAAACTTTTTAAAGGTTCAAAACTATACAAAACCCATAGATCATCCTGCCATAGGAATTTTTCGAATTCAAAACAAGTGCTGCTATAGTAGCATTTTTGAATTTGAATTTTTGAACTTGTCCTTCGGATTCAAAACTTTCTGAAGGTTGTTCAAAACGATACATAACCTAGACTACGAAATGGCATCGTTTCCGTTGAATTTGGTGAAAGTGCTACTGAGGCGTCAACCTGTAGTAGCATTTTTGAATTCGTTATTACGAAAAACTGAATCGGATTCAAAACTTTTTAAAGGTTGTTCAAAACTATACAAAACCCATAGATCATCCTGGCATAGGAATTTTTCGAATTCAAAACAAGTGCTGCTATAGTAGCATTTTTGAATTTGAATTTTTGAAGTTGTCCTTCGGATTCAAAACTTTCTGAAGGTTGTTCAAAACGATACATAACCTAGACTACGAAATGGCATCGTTTCCGTTGAATTTGGTGAAAGTGCTACTGAGGCGTCAACCTGTAGTAGCATTTTTGAATTCGTTATTACGAAAAACTGAATCGGATTCAAAACTTTTTAAAGGTTGTTCAAAACTATACAAAACCCATAGATCATCCTGGCATAGGAATTTTTCGAATTCAAAACAAGTGCTGCTATAGTAGCATTTTTGAATTTGAATTTTTGAAGTTGTCCTTCGGATTCAAAACTTTCTGAAGGTTGTTCAAAACGATACATAACCTAGACTACGAAATTGCATCGTTTCCCTTGAATTTGGTGAAAGTGCTACTGAGGCGTCAACCTGTAGTAGCATTTTTGAATTCGTTATTACGAAAAACTGAATCGGATTCAAAACTTTTTAAAGGTTGTTCAAAACTATACAAAACCCATAGATCATCCTGGCATAGGAATTTTTCGAATTCAAAACAAGTGCTGCTATAGTAGCATTTTTGAATTTGAATTTTTGAAGTTGTCCTTCGGATTCAAAACTTTCTGAAGGTTGTTCAAAACGATACATAACCTAGACTACGAAATGGCATCGTTTCCGTTGAATTTGGTGAAAGTGCTACTGAGGCGTCAACCTGTAGTAGCATTTTTGAATTCGTTATTACGAAAAACTGAATCGGATTCAAAACTTTTTAAAGGTTGTTCAAAACTATACAAAACCCATAGATCATCCTGGCATAGGAATTTTTCGAATTCAAAACAAGTGATGCTATAGTAGCATATTTGAATTTGAATTTTTGAAGTTGTCCTTCGGATTCGAAACTTTCTGAAGGTTGTTCAAACGATACATAACCTAGACTACGAAATGGCATCGTTTCCGTTGAATTTGGTGAAAGTGCTACTGAGGCGTCAACCTGTAGTAGCATTTTTGAATTCGTTATTACGAAAAACTGAATCGGATTCAAAACTTTTTAAAGGTTGTTCAAAACTATACAAAACCCATAGATCATCCTGGCATAGGAATTTTTCGAATTCAAAACAAGTGCTGCTATAGTAGCATTTTTGAATTTGAATTTTTGAAGTTGTCCTTCGGATTCAAAACTTTCTGAAGGTTGTTCAAAACGATACATAACCTAGACTACGAAATGGCATCGTTTCCGTTGAATTTGGTGAAAGTGCTACTGAGGCGTCAACCTGTAGTAGCATTTTTGAATTCGTTATTACGAAAAACTGAATCGGATTCAAAACTTTTTAAAGGTTGTTCAAAACTATACAAAACCCATAGATCATCCTGGCATAGGAATTTTTCGAATTCAAAACAAGTGCTGGAATAGTAGCATTTTTGAATTTGAATTTTTGAAGTTGTCCTTCGGATTCAAAACTTTCTGAAGGTTGTTCAAAACGATACATAACCTAGACTACGAAATGGCATCGTTTCCGTTGAATTTGGTGAAAGTGCTACTGAGGCGTCAACCTGTAGTAGCATTTTTGAATTCGTTATTACGAAAAATTGAATCGGATTCAAAACTTTTTAAAGGTTGTTCAAAACTATACAAAACCCATAGATCATCCTGGCGTAGGAATTTTTCGAATTCAAAAAAAGTGCTGCTATAGTAGCATTTTTGAATTTGAATTTTTGAAGTTGTCCTTCGGATTCAAAACTTTCTGAAGGTTGTTCAAAACGATACATAACCTAGACTACGAAATGGCATCGTTTCCCTTGAATTTGGTGAAAGTGCTACTGAGGCGTCAACCTGTAGTAGCATTTTTGAATTCGTTATTACGAAAAACTGAATCGGATTCAAAACTTTTTAAAGGTTGTTCAAAACTATACAAAACCCATAGATCATCCTGGTATAGGAATTTTTCGAATTCAAAACAAGTGCTGCTATAGTAGCATTTTTGAATTTGAATTTTTGAAGTTGTCCTTCGGATTCAAAACTTTCTGAAGGTTGCTCAAAACGATACATAACCTAGACTACGAAATGGCATCGTTTCCGTTGAATTTGGTGAAAGTGCTACTGAGGCGTCAACCTGTAGTAGCATTTTTGAATTCGTTATTACGAAAAACTTAGTCGGATTCAAAACTTTTTAAAGGTTGTTCAAAACTATACAAAACCCATAGATCATCCTGGCATAGGAATTTTTCGAATTCAATACAAGTGCTGCTATAGTAGCATTTTTGAATTTGAATTTTTGAAGTTGTCCTTCGGATTCAAAACTTTCTGAAGGTTGTTCAAAACGATACATAACCTAGACTACGAAATGGCATCGTTTCCGTTGAATTTGGTGAAAGTGCTACTGAGGCGTCAACCTGTAGTAGCATTTTTGAATTCGTTATTACGAAAAACTGAATCGGATTCAAAACTTTTTAAAGGTTGTTAAAAACTATACAAAACCCATAGATCATCCTGGCATAGGAATTTTTCGAATTCAAAACAAGTGCTGCTATAGTAGCATTTTTGAATTTGAATTTTTGAAGTTGTCCTTCGGATTCAAAACTTTCTGAAGGTTGTTCAAAACGATACATAACCTAGACTACGAAATGGCATCGTTTCCGTTGAATTTGGTGAAAGTGCTACTGAGGCGTCAACCTGTAGTAGCATTTTTGAATTCGTTATTATGAAAAACTGAATCGGATTCAAAACTTTTTAAAGGTTGTTCAAAACTATACAAAACCTATAGATCATCCTGGCATAGGAATTTTTCGAATTCAAAACAAGTGCTGCTATAGTAGCATTTTTGAATTTGAATTTTTGAAGTTGTCCTTCGGATTCAAAACTTTCTGAAGGTTGTTCAAAACGATACATAACCTAGACTACGAAATGGCATCGTTTCCGTTGAATTTGGTGAAAGTGCTACTGAGGCGTCAACCTGTAGTAGCATTTTTGAATTCGTTATTACGAAAAACTTAGTCGGATTCAAAACTTTTTAAAGGTTGTTCAAAACTATACAAAACCCATAGATCATCCTGGCATAGGAATTTTTCGAATTCAAAACAAGTGCTGCTATAGTAGCATTTTTGAATTTGAATTTTTGAAGTTGTCCTTCGGATTCAAAACTTTCTGAAGGTTGTTCAAAACGATACATAACCTAGACTACGAAATGGCATCGTTTCCCTTGAATTTGGTGAAAGTGCTACTGAGGCGTCAACCTGTAGTAGCATTTTTGAATTCGTTATTACGAAAAACTGAATCGGATTCAAAACTTTTTAAAGGTTGTTCAAAACTATACAAAACCCATAGATCATCCTGGCATAGGAATTTTTCGAGTTCAAAACAAGTGCTGCTATAGTAGCATTTTTGAATTTGAATTTTTGAAGTTGTCCTTCGGATTCAAAACTTTCTGAAGGTTGTTCAAAACGATACATAACCTAGACTACGAAATGGCATCGTTTCCGTTGAATTTGGTGAAAGTGCTACTGAGGCGTCAACCTGTAGTAGCATTTTTGAATTCGTTATTACGAAAAACTGAATCGGATTCAAAACTTTTTAAAGGTTGTTCAAAACTATACAAAACCCATAGATCATCCTGGCATAGGAATTTTTCGAATTCAAAACAAGTGCTGCTATAGTAGCATTTTTGAATTTGAATTTTTGAAGTTGTCCTTCGGATTCAAAACTTTCTGAAGGTTGTTCAAAACGATACATAACCTAGACTACGAAATGGCATCGTTTCCGTTGAATTTGGTGAAAGTGCTACTGAGGCGTCAACCTGTAGTAGCATTTTTGAATTCGTTATTACGAAAAACTGAATCGGATTCAAAACTTTTTAAAGGTTGTTCAAAACTATACAAAACCCATAGATCATCCTGGCATAGGAATTTTTCGAATTCAAAATGGTGCTACTACAGGTTGACAGACATTTCTTTCTTTCTTTCCTTCGTTCTTTCTTTCTCTCTCTTTGTCTCTTTCTCTGCCTCTTCTCTCTCTCTGTCTTTCTCTTTTTCTCTTTCCACCTCTCTCTGCCTCTTCTCTTTCTCTCTTTTCTTCTGCCTCTTCTCTCTCTCTTTTTCTCTTTCGATCTCTCTCTCCCTTACTCTTTCTCTCTCTTTCTCTTTCGATCTCTCTCTCTTTTCTCTTTCGATATCTCTCTGCTTCTTCTCTCTCTCTCTCTCTTTCTGCCTCTTCTCTCTCTCTCTTTCTGCCTCTTCTCTCTCTCTTTTTCTTTTTCTGCCTCTTCTCTCTCTCTTTTTCTTTTTCTGCCTCTCTCTGCCTCTTTTCTTTCTCTCTCTCTCTCTCTCTTTCTCTTTTTTCTCTTTCGATCTCTCTCTGCCTCTTCTTTCTCTATCTCTCTCTCTCTTTTTCTTCATTCCTTTTTCTCTTTATTTCTTTCATCTCTCTTTCTCACACAGTTGTCTTCTTTTCTACTTTCTTTCTTTTGAAGGAAAGAAAGTTAGAAGAAATTCTTTCCATCTCTCTTCTTTCTCTCTCTTAAAGAGTACACTCGGGCCACGCATGGGCGTAACTGGGGGGGGGGGGGGCAGAAATTAACTGGGCCTAATTTTGAGGGGCCACATTTAAACTGGGCTTAATTTTGAGGGGCAAAATCAAACCTTTTGGGGGGAAGAGACTAAAAGTTTTCCATCCAGAATTATTTGCTAAATAAGTGTGGCTTTTGTGAAATGACAAATGTTACTTTTTATTATTTTGCTCCTCACATACCCTAACTTGGAAATTTTAATAAGCCCGAAAATTTTGGGGGAGCAAGTGCCTCCCTTGCCCCCGCCAAGTTACGCCTATGGGGCTACTGGTGGTGTCCGTCCTCCAATCGTTGACTGTCCGTATTTCGGAAACTATTAGAGCCACACAACTATATAAAAAAACTAAGTTTAGTCGAGTACAACCAATGGCGCAGAGACGTTTTTGATTTTGAAGGTAAAAAAATTGTCTCGAGAGAATTCGTTCCGATAAGCAAAAGGATTGAGGAAAAATTTTCAGATACTGAAGTTTCCCTATGTCTTTTCCCTTCCTCCTCCTGCTTTGATTCATTCTTTCTTTCTTGCTTCTTTATTTCTCTTCATTTCCTATCTCTTTTTCTGTCCTTCGTCCTGTCTAACTTGTTTGTCTTTTCTGCTTTTCTTTCCCCATTTTCTTGTTTCCATATTTATCTCTCTCTTTTTTTCGCCTCTATGACAGAGTGATTATCACAGTGCGCTACGACGCTAGGGTGTACTGGGTTCGAATCTCGGCCTGGGCATGCCTCTTCTTTGCGAGTCCCTTCATAAATTCCATCATATGATCATTCATCCTCATTTTCGGGAGTAGCTACAAGTGGCATAAAAGTGAGATAAAATTATCCTAATTAATCTATGAATGCTGGGTAGTTCTTTCTTTCTTCCGGTTTCCCTGCATCATTCTCTTTACCTCCTACGTGTCTTTCTCTCGAACTGTACCTAATTTGGTCTTTCTCTCTCCCCATCCATTTGCACTCTAGATGAGTTAGTTCTCAACCGTCCGCGGACCGGTAAATTCATTTTTTAAAAGTGGATGCCCCAATCCCAGCAATTTTCATCATAAATAGCTTTCTGATTTTTTAAACTTCATACGTTAATTAATATACTAAGTTTAAAATTTAATATTAACAAATTATGGCATAACCATAGAGAACAATAGTTCGATTATGTCTAGGTTTGTTGGCAAATATAACATTTGATTTAAATTAGTTTACAACGATTGGTTCTAATGGAAATATATATAGGGCCTCCCTGGTGGCGCAGTGGTAGCGTCGTCGCCTTGTAATCGAGGGGTCCCGGGTTCGTTACCCGGTGGAGGCACAAGTGGTTCGGATCCCACTTTAAACTGTAGGTCCAGTCCCGATTAGCCTTACTGTGCATAAAGTGGACTTAAAACAACAGATCAATCAAAATAATGGAAATATATTAGTTTCCTATTAATCATTAAATTAATTTGGCTGCAAGTCGCTTTATCCTTCCGGCTCTAACTCGAGAGAGACCCAGCCGCCCCCCGTGGCGGAGTGGTTAGCACATCGCGCTACGACGCCAGAGGTCTCGGGTTCGAATCCCGGCCTGGGCATGGATGTTTGTGAGTGTCCATTCATCAATTTCATCGTATCATCAGTCATTCCCATCTTCGCAAAGTGGCACAAAAAGCAAAGTAAAATGAAGCAAATCAATCGAGGGAGACTCAACCGTTAAAAATTCATTTCCTGTTATCGCTGGTGAACCCTGAACGATAGGTCATGTTTTCAGGGGTTGCCATCTTGGGCTGCAAGTCGCACATTTCAGGAGTACCGGTCCCCGGGTCGCGGCCCAGCGGTTGAGAAACCCTGCTCTAGATGATTCTGGAAATTTCTCGCGTAGACTTCGTGGCGCCTATTCAAAATGCAAAGTTTGAAATCGTGGTCATTAAATTCAGTTGCAGGTGCTTGCAGCTGTGAACGTGCGAACTCACTACGAGCCCTGCCCTTGTACCCATTCGCCTCACGTAGCCCAGTGGATCGGAAGGATACAGAATTCGCAGCACTGTTTACTCCGTGGCGGTGTTCTTTGACCCCTGCTGCCAGCGCTTCCTGCTGCTTGGGTCTCCCGATCACGTTGCCCAATCGAAGCTTCCGGTGGGGTCACCGAAGGCCAAGGCTCTCGGTCCCGGCATCTGAAATGTAGACCAGGAACAAGCAGTTATTTGTGAACCGCGGTTTCAAAAAAGAAGAAACGGCACCGCTACATTTTTCATTGATACTTCATCCATTTCGGGCAGGCTTGGATTTATCTAGGTGGAACAGAAGCAAGTGCCCACGGGGACTGGGGGGGGGGGGGGGAGCGCGACATTACAATGTTTGGGGATTTTATTTCCCTGGCACCATGCTGCAATATGTGCGATGATGCGTGGCTATTTTCTCAATAATTCATTCCATTTAGCTCGTTCCAAGTCTCTTTTGCTACTAAACGAAAGGCCATGGAATTAGGCGGGTGGCAGAAGTTGACGCTGTTGCCACGTCGGAGCACAATCGCGTAGGGTTGGTCTTTGTAATCCATCATGCAGGGGCGGCCGCTCATAAGAACGATACGGACGCCGCACTGCCGTGTGTAACCACAAGTGAACAAACATTACATTAACATTTATACAGGGTCTCATTTTAATGGCGCCCACGGACCACAGATTCGTGTAGAGGACATCAAAACAAACAACTTTTCTCAGTAACATTTTTTCTCGTTGGTGCGTCAATTCGACCATACTAGTATAATTGTCTGGCAACCCTGAAGCAATAAAACGACCGTGATGTTGTTTCTTCGTTTTCCATGGAAAACCTAAGCTTTTTCGGTAGTTGTGTGCTGTAGTTGTGCATTTGTCGCGATGAACAGTGTGGAGAAATTGTTGTTCGAAGTTTTTATACCAGAATTCTGAAGTCTGGATGAAAAAATAAACATAAAAAACCTAGGCGGAATTTGAATATAGGACAAGTGTCTAAGAAGGGATAGGAGGTCGCACAGTGGGATAGAATCGAAAAAAGCTGGCCATTGGGGAAAAATCGAAAGTCCCAGTTTAACGTTGCCTTGTGTACCGACCGTTAGTTGGAACCCCAAAACACAAGGAAAACCGGTTTTCAAGTGTTTGATGCCATTCAGCAGTGAGTCAGGTCATTTCAAAGTTCAACGTGCAAGCGGACGCGTCTTACAAAAATACAGCGTGTATATAAAGTGCCGGAGAAATAGTGCTCTATTATCGGCATAATATATGATATTAGTATAAATTGTTTCGGATTCTTTTCTGCAAGGTATGTGTAATACGATAATTAAATCCAAGTTTATTCATAATTAACTGTAAATTAGTTATTAATAATTAAAGACACTCATGTTTTTTTCATTTTATTGAGAACATTTTTATAAACATTGAGCAAAAAGTTAACCACTCGACTTCACTCGATCGATGATTCTCACTGGAAAATGTTTGTTGAACCCTTAACTTTCGATATTTCAAAGAATTGGCTGCTACAACCTGCTACCCTAGTATTAAGACTAATTGTTGAAACAATGTGCAGTCATAAACAAAATATAAATAGAACGTATGTGGGTGGAAAATCGGTTAGATATTAATGAATGTTGTTGAAAATGGATACTCGGGGGTTTTTGAGGTCGCTGATTACGAATCTGACAATATTTTTCCCAAAAACAAAATGGCGGATCCAATATGGCGGCCAAAAATTCACAAATGTTGATAAATATTAACGAAAATTGTTACCCGGGGGTTTTCGGGACCGCTGATTACGAATCTGACAATATTTTTCACAAAAACAAAATGGCGGATCCAATATGGCGGCCAAAAATTCACAAATGTTGATAAATATTAATTTTGATTATAATTATTTATAATCAAATAATAAATTGAAATAATTATATTCAAATTTACTGAAGGGAACGTTTGGACTAATTACATTATTTAAAAATAAATATTAATGCTGATATCGTTTATGACGATTAAATTAAGTGAATAACTTAAATACAATTTTGTTAAGTTAATTGGTGACAAAAATTTATAACTTTTACAAATACTATCATAATAAATACTAATATAAATTTTTATTTTCAGACATGAACACAGAGGAAGTTATATCTTTAACAAGAGGTGAACTTTTTATACTCTTAAAAGACCATTTGAACGAAGAACTCCAAAAAACTTTTCCATTCGTGGAGGACTACATTTCCACAAAACTACAGCGCCCCGAAACCACCGGGTAACGATTTTCGTTAATATTTATCAACATTTGTGAATTTTTGGCCGCCATATTGGATCCGCCATTTTGTTTTTGGGGAAAATATTGTCAGATTCGTAATCAGCGGTCCCGAAAACCCCCGGGTAACGATTTTCGTTAATATTTATCAATATTTGTGAATTTTTGGCCGCTATCTTGGATCCGCCATTTTGTTTTTGGTAAAAATATTGTCAGATTCGTAATCAGCGACCCCAAAAACCCCCGAGTAACGATTATTGTCACGATTTTTCAATTCTGTCTCGAGTTATTTGATGATGACCACCTTTTTCGAATTTTATCCCACAGTGGGTCGTGAGTTCACTCGCAAATTTTGCGTTGAAGGACAGAAGGATGAATTTCAGTTACAAGCATGTCTGAAGATTTCTGGTAAGTTTGATGTCTTTACTTTAGAGCCTCTGGTAACGCAGATATCACCTTTCCAGTGAGATATTTATTTTGGTGCCCTATTTCACATATCAATTAGTCATGTTGGACAGGAAACTTTTTCTGTGTAACTTTTTTACTAGACATTTTCACGATCAATGCACGTAAATATTCGTCATTGTGCTTATCAAGTTGGGTAAAAATTAATATACCTTCTTCTGAATTTTCCCCTCTATTAAACGACTAAATCTGTTAGAATTCTATTTATTCTTCCATCTTCTTCGCATTACTGTTAAATAATTATTAATTTATTATAATATGTGCAAACGTTCAAAACATGATATTCGGTAAACACGAACATATCAATTTCTTATCACGTTGGCTGTTCAGCATTTAAACTCACATTACTAGTAGAGCAAATTTGTGAGCTATCTCCCCTCCACTTTGGTTCACCACGAGCCGCCACTCCATGTGATACAAACTGACAGTATTTGCTCGAAAGGTCAGGGATGACACAAAAGTGCCCCGGAGAGAGGTCGGTCTGACGCTCGAACTAGGCAACGCAGCACGGTTGACGTTGCCATACATTGCGCGGGAACCATCGACTTTTGTCTCGCTTTGATTTTCCTATATGTGGCACCAGCGTAATTCTGGCCAGTCGCCTATTTTCATGGCCGACAGTTGAGGCGAACCATGTTTAATGCGTTAGATGAAAGAAAAAAGAAAGGAAGTATTTAAGGGGAGGGGCAGATCAAGTATAGTGTTCAGTAAAGCTTTAAACAAAGTGACTTCCAGTAATATGGTAGCAGTAGATACGCTGCTGTAGTTAAATACGTTGAGGAATGTGACATCGTCTGGGGAAGAGGACGCACCGTTGGTTTGTGTGTGTGTGTGGGGTGGGGGGGTAATCTTTGATGACTGGACCATCAATGGACACGAATGATTTTTCAGTTGTTTGTTGCATTGCTAAGAAATTGCATACTGTATGGTTTCAATTTCCCTCCGTTAATTCGCACACTGGCAGAGGTCAACAATTAGGAAATGATTGATTGGTTTGGTGTTTTTAAGTCCTCGCACAGTAAGGCTAATCGGGATTGGACCTACAGTTTAGAGTGGGATGCAAACCACTTGTGCCTCCACCGGGTATCGAACCCGGGACCCCTTGATTACAAGGCGACGACGCTATCACTGCACCATCGGGGAGGCCCAATTGGGAAATTGCACGGCACACACCCTGTATAATGTGTTCCAGTCGTGGACAAAAACAGGTTAATGTGATGCCAGATAGTTTGATACAACTAGGAAAGGATGAGGCGAAGGCGGCATTAATTACGAGACGATCGTGTTCAGCGGGGCCCTTCATTTGCATAACCATACTGCTTCTCATTTTCTCTTTATTTCCGCTCGCGGCCTCGCATTCACCCAAATTCTCCCATCATGCACTTTCCCCGCTGCCCTCGATGCGGCACACCGGCGCCACCTGCTCGACGACACTCGAAGTTACGTGAAGACCCCAAGGAACACGGGGTTGCATATGCGGAAGCGAGAAGTACTTGGGATTTTTTTACTCGGAATTTGTCTGATTGCGGGTTGTTCGGCATCGTTAGTTCCCGGGGGCTTTCGGATTCTTCGAGAAGCAATATTCACGAACGATGTACTGTTACGTGAACCAGACGCCACCCTTCGTGAAAGGTTGCGATGTAAATCGTCACAGAAAGCCGTTTCACCCCCTAGGTGACGTGCTTGAAAAAGGGAGGGGTTGTTATATCACCCACAGTCATGGCCGTATTTAGAGGGGGGGTTTCTAGGGTTCAAACCCCCCCCGAAACTTCTGACATGTTGGATTAATGGAAGTTCAGAAAACAAAATCTGTAACTCATTTTCCAATTTTTTTTATTTTTTTTTGAAGCATCACAAAATACAAGGAGACAAGGTTGAAACGATCAAGCTAGAATTTTCATACATTTGGAATTCTGAAACTTGAGTGAAACAGGATTTATTCCCAGAATCGCAACTCGCCCGCTACCCCTCCATTTTCACTTCTGCTGTCCTCTTTCCAGTCTTGTTCCTGCTTCACAAGGAATATAGACTGAAAATTCACTTATGATTATCCCAAAGTTCCCTTTCCAAATTTGTAATTCCCTGTTCGATAAAGTTGAAAATCCCCTTGATAGGAGTTCAAACCTAGGATCTCCAATTTCGTAGCGCATTACATTCGCGATTGAGACAATCCATGCACCAGGCTAAGGGTTCCACACTTTTCAAAATTCCAAAAATTAAGTTTTAAGGTCAAACAACAAAAACATTGTGACTAAAATTTTCATCAGACTTTTAAAGCTTTTTCTTGAAGGTATCTAAAATTTAATAACAAACTAATAATTGTGGATTTCAGTACACACTGTATGAAACGTAAAAAAAAAAAAAAAAAAAAAACAACAACTTGTGCTGGATATTCACTCAAGGATATAACAACAACAGGGGCGGTTACAACAATAATAATAATAATAATAATAATAATTGTTATTATTATTATTATGGAATAAAATTGTTTTATTATTATGAAATTTTAATTAGTATTGTATAATTATTGTTATTATTACTATTATTCAAATTTCTTCGCGACGCCCATGGGGACAATTATGGATGAACCCCCCCGAAAACATTTCCTGTCTACGGCCATGCCCACAGTAAGAATTAAACTTCTTGTGTAAATGTTATTTGATATTGGATTCAAATATCAACAGGAAATGCACCTTTTCTTTCTTTCTTTTTTTTAGGAAGACATAAATGTACATCATCATTAATTTCATCTGTGGCACAGAAAGAGGGGTACATTGCAATCCCCTCAAATATTATGAAGGGTTGTATTCCGCCTAAAGCCCCAATATACACTGTATCCAATGAAAATTTGTCTTGATAAGTGCAAATAGTTACAGTTGATACAATAAGGTTTTCGTTACATAAAGTTTTTAAAAATTTTTCCAGGGTAAAGACAGATGGAACACTAGGGGAGAGAGGTGGCGGGCAGGGAGCGTATGCGCCTCTCTCTCTCTTTCTCTCCATATCTCTCTCTCTCTTTCTCTCACTCTCTCTTTCTCTCACTCTCTCTTTCTCTCACTCTCTCTTTCTCTCTCTCTCCCTTTCTCTCTCTCTATCTTTCTCTCTCTCTCTATCTTTCTCTCTCTCTCTATCTTTCTCTCTCTCTCTATCTTTCTCTCTCTCTCTATCTTTCTCTCTCTCTCTATCTTTCT